>NW_024096040.1:12500-60993 GCF_016699485.2 Gallus gallus
CCCTAACCCTAACCCTAACCCTAACCCTAACCCTAACCCTAACCCTAACCCTAACCCTAACCCTAACCCTAACCCTAACCCTAACCCTAACCCTAACCCTAACCCTAACCCTAACCCTAACCCTAACCCTAACCCTAACCCTAACCCTAACCCTAACCCTAACCCTAACCCTAACCCTAACCCTAACCCTAACCCTAACCCTAACCCTAACCCTAACCCTAACCCTAACCCTAACCCTAACCCTAACCCTAACCCTAACCCTAACCCTAACCCTAACCCTAACCCTAACCCTAACCCTAACCCTAACCCTAACCCTAACCCTAACCCTAACCCTAACCCTAACCCTAACCCTAACCCTAACCCTAACCCTAACCCTAACCCTAACCCTAACCCTAACCCTAACCCTAACCCTAACCCTAACCCTAACCCTAACCCTAACCCTAACCCTAACCCTAACCCTAACCCTAACCCTAACCCTAACCCTAACCCTAACCCTAACCCTAACCCTAACCCTAACCCTAACCCTAACCCTAACCCTAACCCTAACCCTAACCCTAACCCTAACCCTAACCCTAACCCTAACCCTAACCCTAACCCTAACCCTAACCCTAACCCTAACCCTACCCTAACCCTAACCCTAACCCTAACCCTAACCCTAACCCTAACCCTAACCCTAACCCTAACCCTAACCCTAACCCTAACCCTAACCCTAACCCTAACCCTAACCCTAACCCTAACCCTAACCCTAACCCTAACCCTAACCCTAACCCTAACCCTAACCCTAACCCTAACCCTAACCCTAACCCTAACCCTAACCCTAACCCTAACCCTAACCCTAACCCTAACCCTAACCCTAACCCTAACCCTAACCCTAACCCTAACCCTAACCCTAACCCTAACCCTAACCCTAACCCTAACCCTAACCCTAACCCTAACCCTAACCCTAACCCTAACCCTAACCCTAACCCTAACCCTAACCCTAACCCTAACCCTAACCCTAACCCTAACCCTAACCCTAACCCTAACCCTAACCCTAACCCTAACCCTAACCCTAACCCTAACCCTAACCCTAACCCTAACCCTAACCCTAACCCTAACCCTAACCCTAACCCTAACCCTAACCCTAACCCTAACCCTAACCCTAACCCTAACCCTAACCCTAACCCTAACCCTAACCCTAACCCTAACCCTAACCCTAACCCTAACCCTAACCCTAACCCTAACCCTAACCCTAACCCTAACCCTAACCCTAACCCTAACCCTAACCCTAACCCTAACCCTAACCCTAACCCTAACCCTAACCCTAACCCTAACCCTAACCCTAACCCTAACCCTAACCCTAACCCTAACCCTAACCCTAACCCTAACCCTAACCCTAACCCTAACCCTAACCCTAACCCTAACCCTAACCCTAACCCTAACCCTAACCCTAACCCTAACCCTAACCCTAACCCTAACCCTAACCCTAACCCTAACCCTAACCCTAACCCTAACCCTAACCCTAACCCTAACCCTAACCCTAACCCTAACCCTAACCCTAACCCTAACCCTAACCCTAACCCTAACCCTAACCCTAACCCTAACCCTAACCCTAACCCTAACCCTAACCCTAACCCTAACCCTAACCCTAACCCTAACCCTAACCCTAACCCTAACCCTAACCCTAACCCTAACCCTAACCCTAACCCTAACCCTAACCCTAACCCTAACCCTAACCCTAACCCTAACCCTAACCCTAACCCTAACCCTAACCCTAACCCTAACCCTAACCCTAACCCTAACCCTAACCCTAACCCTAACCCTAACCCTAACCCTAACCCTAACCCTAACCCTAACCCTAACCCTAACCCTAACCCTAACCCTAACCCTAACCCTAACCCTAACCCTAACCCTAACCCTAACCCTAACCCTAACCCTAACCCTAACCCTAACCCTAACCCTAACCCTAACCCTAACCCTAACCCTAACCCTAACCCTAACCCTAACCCTAACCCTAACCCTAACCCTAACCCTAACCCTAACCCTAACCCTAACCCTAACCCTAACCCTAACCCTAACCCTAACCCTAACCCTAACCCTAACCCTAACCCTACCCTAACCCTAACCCTAACCCTAACCCTAACCCTAACCCTAACCCTAACCCTAACCCTAACCCTAACCCTAACCCTAACCCTAACCCTAACCCTAACCCTAACCCTAACCCTAACCCTAACCCTAACCCTAACCCTAACCCTAACCCTAACCCTAACCCTAACCCTAACCCTAACCCTAACCCTAACCCTAACCCTAACCCTAACCCTAACCCTAACCCTAACCCTAACCCTAACCCTAACCCTAACCCTAACCCTAACCCTAACCCTAACCCTAACCCTAACCCTAACCCTAACCCTAACCCTAACCCTAACCCTAACCCTAACCCTAACCCTAACCCTAACCCTAACCCTAACCCTAACCCTAACCCTAACCCTAACCCTAACCCTAACCCTAACCCTAACCCTAACCCTAACCCTAACCCTAACCCTAACCCTAACCCTAACCCTAACCCTAACCCTAACCCTAACCCTAACCCTAACCCTAACCCTAACCCTAACCCTAACCCTAACCCTAACCCTAACCCTAACCCTAACCCTAACCCTAACCCTAACCCTAACCCTAACCCTAACCCTAACCCTAACCCTAACCCTAACCCTAACCCTAACCCTAACCCTAACCCTAACCCTAACCCTAACCCTAACCCTAACCCTAACCCTAACCCTAACCCTAACCCTAACCCTAACCCTAACCCTAACCCTAACCCTAACCCTAACCCTAACCCTAACCCTAACCCTAACCCTAACCCTAACCCTAACCCTAACCCTAACCCTAACCCTAACCCTAACCCTAACCCTAACCCTAACCCTAACCCTAACCCTAACCCTAACCCTAACCCTAACCCTAACCCTAACCCTAACCCTAACCCTAACCCTAACCCTAACCCTAACCCTAACCCTAACCCTAACCCTAACCCTAACCCTAACCCTAACCCTAACCCTAACCCTAACCCTAACCCTAACCCTAACCCTAACCCTAACCCTAACCCTAACCCTAACCCTAACCCTAACCCTAACCCTAACCCTAACCCTAACCCTAACCCTAACCCTAACCCTAACCCTAACCCTAACCCTAACCCTAACCCTAACCCTAACCCTAACCCTAACCCTAACCCTAACCCTAACCCTAACCCTAACCCTAACCCTAACCCTAACCCTAACCCTAACCCTAACCCTAACCCTAACCCTAACCCTAACCCTAACCCTAACCCTAACCCTAACCCTAACCCTAACCCTAACCCTAACCCTAACCCTAACCCTAACCCTAACCCTAACCCTAACCCTAACCCTAACCCTAACCCTAACCCTAACCCTAACCCTAACCCTAACCCTAACCCTAACCCTAACCCTAACCCTAACCCTAACCCTAACCCTAACCCTAACCCTAACCCTAACCCTAACCCTAACCCTAACCCTAACCCTAACCCTAACCCTAACCCTAACCCTAACCCTAACCCTAACCCTAACCCTAACCCTAACCCTAACCCTAACCCTAACCCTAACCCTAACCCTAACCCTAACCCTAACCCTAACCCTAACCCTAACCCTAACCCTAACCCTAACCCTAACCCTAACCCTAACCCTAACCCTAACCCTAACCCTAACCCTAACCCTAACCCTAACCCTAACCCTAACCCTAACCCTAACCCTAACCCTAACCCTAACCCTAACCCTAACCCTAACCCTAACCCTAACCCTAACCCTAACCCTAACCCTAACCCTAACCCTAACCCTAACCCTAACCCTAATGCAACTCCAAAATATCACATTCAAGCCTATTTAACAGTTTGTATTTTTTACTACCAGGCAAAAATACCATAAAAACAAGACATAGTCAGTATATATCCAAAAAAATCCTTTACATGCTCCAATACATATTATGTGCATACAGCAAAATTACAAAATCTCATAACCACAGTAAACATAGGAAAACATGCTATACAACAAAGAATCCACAAAAATTAAAAAAAAAAAGCCCAATATTGCTCATATAGAACACACAACTAAAATCCAGGAAAGCACAGACCTCAGCCAGCACAGGAAGGAACTCCACTCCAAACCTGAAACACAAAGAGAAAAAAATAAATGCCAAAGTAACAATATATCACAAGCCCTTATCTACAAGCAAACTTCAACTTTGGAAAGCCAAAATCCAATACCCGCGCTGAAATCAGCGCAACAGACAGACCGGCCAAAAATCGGCACGAGTCTCAGAGTGGCCGGGAAGGAGCGCAAAAGGCCTCCATCCGACGGCCGTGCGTCGGTTACGGGGTTGGGTTAGCCCTGCGCTAGAAACAAACAAAGCAAAGCTAACCCAACCCCGTAAGCAAGGCCAAGCTATACTCCAATTTGGAAAGCCAAAATCCAATACCCGCGCTGAAATCAGCGCAACAGACAGACCGGCCAAAAATCGGCACGAGTCTCAGAGTGGCCGGGAAGGAGCGCAAAAGGCCTCCATCCAACGGCCGTGCATCGGTTACGGGGTTGGGTTAGCCCTGCGCTAGAAACAAACAAAGCAAAGCTAACCCAACCCCATAAGCGAGGCCAAGCTATACTCCAATTTGGAAAGCCAAAATCCAATACTCGCACTGAAATCAGCGCAACAGACAGACCGGCCACAAATGGGCACGAGTCTCAGAGTGGCCGGCAAGGAGCGCAAAAGGCCTCCATCCGACGGCCGTGCGTCGGTTACGGGGTTGGGTTAGCCCTGCGCTAGAAACAAACAAAGCAAAGCTAACCCAACCCCGTAAGCAAGGCCAAGCTATACTCCAATTTGGAAAGCCAAAATCCAATACCCGCGCTGAAATCAGCGCAACAGTCAGACCCGCCACAAATGGGCACGAGTCTCAGAGTGGCCGGGAAGGAGCGCAAAAGGCCTCCATCCGACGGCCGTGCGTCGGTTACGGGGTTGGGTTAGCCCTGCGCTAGAAACAAACAAAGCAAAGCTAACCCAACCCCGTAAGCAAGGCCAAGCTATACTCCAATTTGGAAAGCCAAAATCCAATACCCGCGCTGAAATCAGCGCAACAGTCAGACCCGCCACAAATGGGCACGAGTCTCAGAGTGGCCGGGAAGGAGCGCAAAAGGCCTCCATCCGACGGCCGTGCGTCGGTTACGGGGTTGGGTTAGCCCTGCGCTAGAAACAAACAAAGCAAAGCTAACCCAACCCTGTAAGCGAGGCCAAGCTAAACTCCAATTTGGAAAGCCAAAATCCAATACCCGCGCTGAAATCAGCGCAACACTCAGACCCGCCACAAATGGGCACGAGTCTCAGAGTGGCCGGGAAGGAGCGCAAAAGGCCTCCATCCGACGGCCGTGCGTCGGTTACGGGGTTGGGTTAGCCCTGCGCTAGAAACAAACAAAGCAAAGCTAACCCAACCCCGTAAGCGAGGCCAAGCTATACTCCAATTTGGAAAGCCAAAATCCAATACCCGTGCTGAAGTCAGTGCAATGACCACCCTGGCCAAAAATCAGCACTCGTCTAGGATTATTACTCAAAAAAAGCAGAACATGTCAGCATCCAATCCCAGAGCTGAAATTACAAAATACAGTCAACATGACTCTACATGGCACTTGAAGCCGCACTTAACATCTGTGAAAAGGAAAGGCTACTAGGGGTATGAGTTAATGCTCAGCTGAACAAGAGCTAAGAATGGGCCCAGGTGGCAAAAGGGGCCAAAGGCATCCTGGCGAGCATGGCAAACACTGGGGCCATCAGGAGCAGGGAGGTAATAACTTGCTGTGCTCACCACTGGTGAGACTGCACCTGTACTGCTCTGTTCAGTCTCAGGCCACCCACTGCAACAAACACGTGTGACCTTGAACACCTCCTAATGACAGCAACAAAACTTGTGATGGGTCAGAAGTACAAGCCTTATGAGAAGCATCTGAAAGACATACGGTAATTCAGTCCTGAGAACAGGACTCCAACAAAGAACTTCATTGCACTCCACAACAGACTGCACAGATGTTGTGAGCAGAAGCTGTTTGGCCTCTTCACACAAGCAATGAACAAGACCTGAGGAAATACCACAAATCCTACCAGAGTGCATTTAAAATACACAGAAGGAAAAACTCCTGTCAAAGCCGGGTCAAGGGCTGCAATGCCCTGCCGAGCTAAGTGCTGGAGTCACTGTCCCTGGCACTGTTTGAGAGGCATCGGCATGAGGAGATAGGAGAAATGGGTTAGCAGCCTGTGGTAGCAACAGAAATGGAAAGACGGGTGAAGTAAAGGATCTTGCAGACCCCTTCCAGCTCTGTGATTCTATGATTCGATGACACAACACCACAAGCAACACAAAGGCTTTAGCACGTTTATTGACCATGCTCTCTGGAAGAAAATGGCAACTACACACTACAAAAGCTCCACACTTCACTATATAAATGGAAGTGATACAACCAAGTGTTAAGAGTACAGATGAAACAACTGAAATGCAGCTACTGTCCAAAACCAACACCTATTAACATGGATTCAAAGCACAAACAGGACTGAAGACCTATGACAACACAAGAAAAAACACACAAGCTAAGACAAGATGCTACGGCATAATCAAAACAAGCAACAAGTCACACAACAGCAAGAAGTTCATGCACAATAACAAAGACAAGTAGCATCACCACACACACGCACAAAGACCAAACAGCCAATGCTCCAAAAAAGCCCACAGCTACACTACACGACACAACAATTGAAGATGAGCAACTCAAAGAATAGAAAAATATTGTTACACAAATCACAGCAAGAAAAACATGACCAAAAAAAAAGACAATAACGTGAGGAAGAAGGAAGACTGATAGCAAAGGCAGTAAAGCCACAGATCCAGAAACTGTTTCAACAACTGGGACTGACACCCACACATAAACAGATTACACATGTGTTAGTAAAAAAACTTACTGAGTCCATCAAGAAACCTAGAACACCGTTACAAATCCACACATGCTAACAACAAAAGCTGAAGGTAACCCCAAAGAAGACAAGACAGACAGCCAAGTCCAACAAACAGATGCAACAATTCAAGTGATGATTATTTCAAGTAAAATTTTCACTACTCATTCTACAACACCTTCTAAGCATACAGCTGTTCATAAGAACCAAATCTACTGAACCTTTAAGATTACACTGCAGACTTGGTTCAATAATCAGAACAGCACCTAGCATTACAAATAGCATAACCCTTCAAGATCAACAACAATTAAATGTAAAGAAAAGCAATTAGAATGACATTCACAACAATTACATATAAGTCAAAGTCACATCCCCAACGCATCCGATCCCAGCTTTTCAAATTAGTTTGTGTTTGCTAACAGTAACACAGAAAACAAAGGCAACAACCACAGAAGACAAAGCCCTGCATGAAAACAGAGACAGAAACAGACACAGCTAATTGCATAACAACACACACACAAGATAAACGCAATAGAAAGACAAGCGAGCAAAAAGTCAAAGACAAGGCCAAAAGAAACTGCTAGCAGAAAGAAAAGAGCAAGGTGCAGAAACAGCAAAGACCAACACAATTCACACAAATAAATAAACCAAGGCAAAGGAAAACCAAAACAGAATAGAAAACAAAGACAAAAAAACACCATGGGAGATCAAAAACCAAGCTAAGAACATGGCGTAACAAACACAAACAAAAAGCAATTACCAAACACAGAAAAACCAGTAAAAAAGCAAAACCACAGAACACTAAAACTGGCAAAAAACCCAACAAGAACAGAAAAAAAAAAAACCCAAGAGCCAAAATTAATGAGGTCACCTAGACCAAACAGAAGAAATTCTGAAAACAAATCTTCCCCAAAAAGCTAAAACAAACACAAAAGCCACTATAAGCAAACCCATAGCTAAAAACCAAAAAGAAGCCCACAAAAGCCTACAAGTAAAAATGGACAAAAGACACAGTAAAAAAAAAAACCCAAGCAATCACACACACACCACCACCATCACATGCAAGAAACAACTATAACAGCCATACAAAGCAAATGCAAAAAGAACAAACCCCACCAACCACAAAAATCCCATCCAAGTAAAGTTACTGCACGGGCACAAACACAACACCAAGACAAAACGCCAATAAAACTTGAAACAAAACCAAAGAAAAGCCCCACAAAGAAGAAAAAACACAAAAGCCAGTGCAACAATGAAGCTAACACACAGGAAAAGCAAAGGCAAAAGCACAAGGAACCCAAAAATAAGAAGCACTCAAAGAAAGCAAAAAAATACATCCAAAGAGCAAGGAAAGCAGCCACAGAAAGTTAACGCAAAAGCAAAAACAAGGCCCACAAAACACGAAGGTCATGACTAAAACAAGCAAAAAAAAAAAAAAACAAAAAAACACACCAAGGAGAAACTAAATCAAAGGCAAAGCCAAAAGCAAAACACTTAACAGAACAAAATATAAACACAACACAAACAGCATGACAAAACAAATGGAAGCAACTAACACTGAGAGGAAACAAATCACAAACAGCGCAGAAAAAAGTGGGGGCGGCGGGGGGGGGGGGGGAACAAACCACAAAACACACCGGAGAACAAAATCTAGAAGTAATCCAACAAATACTAAAAGGGTAACTAAAAGGGGAAAGACACAAAGAAAGGACCCACAAAAATCAAAAACCAGCAAAACACCTGCAGAAGGCAAAAACCAAAGCACCCCCAAAAAACAAACAAAAAAAAACTAACAAAGCACAACAGAAACCCAACAGAGAAGTACAGGTGACACAGAGTAGAACACCAAAGGGAACCCAAAACAAATGCGAAAACAATCACAATGCACAGTACAGCATGAAACCAAACTGAACGCAAAACCCAGGGAAAAAGAGGCCAAATAAAGAAAACCAAAACCAAATGCAAAGGCAAACCAAACATGCAGCAGAAGCAAAGAACAACCAAAACATAAGAAAAAACACTCACACAGTGCTAAAACAAACTCAGAACACCGCCAAAGAGTAACAAAATCCAACAGAGGCAAAGAAAACACCCAGGAAAAACTGAACCAAAAGGTAAAGGACAACACACAAGGAAATCCAGAGCTAACACAAAGGAGAAAACAGAAACACCCACAGAATACAAAAGCAAAGGTGAATGATACTAGAACTGAAACACAAAAGCAAAGACGACAAAACCAAAAAAAAAAAAAAAAAAAAAGACCCAAACAAAACTAAAACAAACGCTAATAAAAAGGCAACCAAAACTGCCACAGAAAGCCAATACAAAGGTAAAGGGAACAGGAACAAAAATTCAGGAAGAAAACAAACAGAAAGAGAGCAAAACCTGTAAACAACCCCAAAACACAACAATTCCAGGAAATGCTTAACAAGGCCACAGTAGCCAACAGGAAAAAACTCAAGTACAGACAATGCACTTAGCTATTAGGATGACCACCTTCAACTCAAAGTAAGCACTTCAGCCTCTCAAGGACAAGAACCCTTCTGTTTCTTCCCACATACCTGAAGAACTGTAAACTTCACAGTGTGCTTCTTAACCCCCACAGGAATGCCACACTTCTGAATGACGGTCTGTCCAACACAGAAAATGTTAAGAACTGAACCCAGCACATATAAGCTTGCCCCTCTTCCACAAATACGCCCTGTACAGCTCCAATCTGAAAACAACATCCCTACTTCCAAGCCCAAAAAGCTGCTGACTACTCAACTCACTGCAGGGATGCAGACAACAATCAAGACATGTTGCTGATCTATATCAACTCAAACAACAGCCTTATGTCTACTTAAAAACAATTGCCCCCCTCTTGCAAAGGAAACGAGCACATCACAAACCTCTGGCAACACCTACCTCACAAACTCCAGTTTGCAACGCACCTGCTGAAACTACAAACCAACAGACAGCACTCCCGCTTCACCTGACAAACTGAAGAATGCCATGCTGCCACAGAGAACAAGATACCCTGGAAAGAAAGAAAATAGGAAAAACAGTCAGAGTAAAATAGCAGCAATCAATCAATCAATCAAACAGTACAAAGTGAGAAGTGCAAGCACCAAAAACCACACCAGCGTGCAAAAAGCCCAGTGCATCAAGACTCCACAACACAACATAATACACAAATTAGGAGAAACATCACAACAGCTACTAAAGACTCATATTCTGAGGCTATTAAGAAACTCACCTGAGCGCTATAGCAGCCGCTCCCAGGGAGCTGCTCCAGCAAAGTCCCGCGGGGCAACCCCGGCAGGGACCGCCCCGGCAGGGACCGCCCCGGCAGGGACCGCCCCGGCAACGAAGCGAAAAAAGGGGAATCCAAAGCAACCCTACCTGACACCGGAGGAGGGCTCCGCACCATCCGCAGCCGACGGGAGCTGCCGACAGACTGACCTCCCTCGGCTGAAACACGGCTTTTGAATGCGGGTGGAGGGGCGGGGCCAATGACGTCACAAACGGAAGGCGGGGCGAAAGGGCGGCCGGGGGCGGGGCCAGCGTACTGAGACGATCGCCATACGGGACTCGGCGATACGGTTTAAAGGGGCCAAACACTGAGACAACAGCAGGCAGAGGACCGACAGCGGGGTGAAGCACTGACGGCGACGGGGGGGGGGGTCGTCGACTGCCGGGGGGGTGGAAGCGAGGGGAGCTGCAGCAACAGCTACGGGTGCAACGGCAAGAATGCCGACAGCAACACTGCGAAGACGGCAGCGGGGTGGTGGAGGCAGAGGGACAGCAGAGGGGAGGTGGCTGCACGGCTGGAGGGCAGCAAAGGACTGAGGACCCACAAGGACGATTGACAGCCAATGCCAACAGGGGCAGGGGACCGTGCCAGGACTTTCAAAAGACACGATGGAAAAACTGTCGGTCAACCCCACCACAACTTGCCACTGTGAACAACACCAATGCCAAAGCTCTGTGGTGTATTCCAAGCACAAAACAAAACTCCTACACATGTCCACTGCCTTCAAAGATCTAAAATACTGGCATTATACTCTAGGATATCCCAAACACTGCCATAAACACTCAGTACTCTCTACAGACATAACAACAACACCAGGTTCAGCAAGCATTGGCTGCCAGACTGCAAAACACTCGCAGACCTGCTCATTATAGTCCATGGCACATAAAGCCCACACACTATGCTGAATATTGCTACCACAACCCTCCCTTAACTCTAAAATACCCAAACCTTCTGCCACACCCACTGGCCACTTTGGGCAGCCTCGCTAGCAGACATGGTACCCTAGAGACATCCCAGGTCAAGCACTGCAAACCTTAAGAAAATAGTCACAACCTCAAACAAACCCACAAGATCTACTAGCTGGGGACCCCACCCACAGGATAGCTGTTGAAACTCGATGATGTATCAAATCCCTTTCAAGCATGAACAATCCAGGATTTTAAGATGCAATAATTCTGCATGTAGTCTACCTAGACTTCAGCAAAGCCTTTGACAAGGTCTCCTACAATATGCTCCTGCAGAAACAGGCTGCTCGTGGCCTGCACAGGCGTACTCTTCTTGGAGTAAGGAACATGCTACACAACCGTGCCTCGCAGATAGTACTTAATGGAGTTAACTCCAGCTGGCAACCCATTACAACTGCTGTCCCCCAGGGGCTGGTACTGAGGCCCATCTTGTTTAATATCTTTACTGAGGACCTACATGAGGAGACTGATTATACCCTAAGTGTACAGATAACACCAACTTCAGAGCTAGTACAGATCTGCCTGACAGTAAGGAGGCCCTTCAGACAGATCTAGATAAGCTGCATTGCTGGGCTGAAGAGAATGGGATGACATTCAACAAGGCCAAGTGCCGGTCCTGCACTTTGGCCGCAATCACCCCATACAGCTCTATACGCTTTGATCAGATTGGCTACATAACTGCAAAGACAAAATGGACCTGCAGGTGATGCCTGGTGCTCGCCTGAATGTGAGCCGACAGTGTGCCTGGGAGGCAAAGAGGGCCAATGCCATTGTGGCCTGCATGAGAAAAAGTGTGGTGATCAGGAGCGGGGACAACCTGTGCCAGGGAAGGTTCAGGCTGGACGTTAGCAAATACTACTTCTCTGAAAGGGTGGTCAGTCACTGGAATGGGCTGCCCAGAGAGGTGGTGGAGTCACCAACTCTGGAGGTATTCAACTAACATTGGGACGTTGTGTTGAGGGACATGGTTTAATGAGAACTATTGGTGATGAGTGGATGATTGGACTGGGTGATCCTGTGGGTCTTTTCCAACCTTGGTGATTCTACGATTCTGTGATAAACATACCCCAGCGCTGCTGAGGCGACACCTCAGCTGCAGTGTTCGCTTCTTGGCACCTCACCTTGACACTGAGGCCTTGGAACATGTCCACAGAAGGGCAACAATACTGGTGAGGGATCTGTAGCACAGATTTTAGGAGCAACTAAGGGAGCTGCAAAATGCAGCATCTGATGCACAGACTCAGACATCAACGATTCAAATAATTTATTACAATTTCTCACATAACTTACATACACTCACAAGTTTCCTTTTTCAGTTTTCTCATGCACTCTTACAACTTTCCCCTGCATCTGTACATATCAACACATTTGTATTCTACAAATGCTCCTGAACCGTGTATGTGGGCACTTGTCCAGGCACAGCCATGAGCCATTCCTCTTCTTTTCTGTCTTCTTCTACACGTCGTTGCCTCGCATACTGTTTACATTGCTCCACAGCTGCTGCTCTGAATAGATGTTCCTGTATTCCCACACTGATTGTTTACTTTTGAGAAGAGGACACTCAGGAGACACTGCACCACACTCCACAGCTCCCTGAAGTTAGGTTGTGATGAGGAGGGCTTTGGCCTCTTCTACCAGGAAACAAACAGTAATACAAGAAACAGCCACAAATTTCACCACGTGAGATTTCATTACACATGAGTAAAAATGTATTCTCTCACAGGCAGTCATGCACAGGAATGGCCTGCCAGAGGAGCTGCTGAACTCTCCGTCCAAGGTAGCGTTCAATAGACAGCTAGATGACATACTACAAGATATGGCTTAGTACCACATGGTAGTAATGCGGATGACAGCACAACTGAACTACATACTCTCGTAGATCCATCCAAACCTTGTGATTCCATAATGATACAATTCTATACATACTCTAACACAAAACCACAAAACATCAGGGATTGGAAAGCACCTTCGCAGAACATCTAGTCCAATGCCTGAGCCGGAGTGGGAACACCTACAGCGGGTCACAGAGGAACAAATCCAAATGGGCTATTAATGTCTGCAGAGAAGAACACCCTACAACCTCTCTTTACAGCCTGTACCTGTGTTCTCTCATGCTCACGATAAAGAAGATGGATCTCAAATTTTAAGCAGAACCTGCTCTGTTCAATCCAGCACCCATTACTGCTGCTCATATCACCGAATGTCACTGACAACAGCCTTCCTCAATTCTACTCACACCCAGCCTACCTGTATTTATATACATGAATAACATCAAACCACAGTCTCCTTGAATCTAAAAACTACACTGAGAGGAGAAATACTCTGAACCTACAAATCATCCCCCTTCTAATACACCACAGAATGCCATTAGCCTTCTAGGCCACGAGCGCACAGTACTGGCTCATGTTCCTCCTCTCGTCCTCCACGAAGCCCAAGTCCCTTTCACCCATACTGCGCTCCAATGGGGAGCTCCCCAACCTATAACGATACATATGGTTCTTCCCACATGCAATGCTCTACTACTGCCCATAGTGTACTTCACGAAATTCCATCCCACTCAACTCTCCTGAGGGTCTAGATCACCCTATATGTCAGCAAAGCCTTCTGGCTTGTCAGGCACTCCTTGCAATTTTCTGTCATCAGTGTTCCTGACCTTGCTCTATTCCCTCATCCAAGTCATTAATGAATATAGTAAATAGCACCAGTCCCACTATCTATCCCCAAGGGACACTGCTAGACACAAGGTGCCAACTAGACTCTGTCTCATGCACCAGATCTCTCCGGCTTCTTCCCTTCAGCAGCTTCGTGATCCACCTCGCTATCCAATCATCTGGACCACAATTCTGTAGGTTACCTGCACACATGCTGTGCAATACAGTGACGAGTCCTTCACTGAAATCAATATAACCACATGCACTGCTTCACCATGAGCTCTCCAGCACATGATGTTATCATAAAAAGCTATCAGGTTCATCAAAAAAGACTTCCCGTCGCTGACTGCATCTAAAAACACTCTTACTCTCAATACGTGTGATGCTCTGTGTCAGAGTACTGCCCCACAAAGCTCCCTTAGTGTACTTTAGGACTCCACACAGAGTTCCACATGATCAAAAAGGCTTCTAACAGCCAACATGCATAATCTGGCACAATAGGCCCCAAGCCAATAGGGCCCGTGTGGTGCACATACTCATTCACAGCCCAAAACACTAATCGAACACCTCCTGGAAGGCGGGGCCAACACAAAGCAGCTCAGGTGCAATCAATCTGACCCAATGACAGGAAGGGGCGGAGCCAAGACCCACCCCCTCCCGAACCACATTTAAGGGTCAAACGTGCAGAGGAGCGCATTTTCCTCAAGATCCCTGCCAACCTATGACCTTCCAAAGGTAAACATCTTCTCTTTTGTTTCCATAGCCACAGATCCTGGGCTTGGCCTTATTCTTGTTTGACGCAAATTGTTACTATGCTTTCTGTCTGTCATTACTATGATTTTCATCATCTTAGACCATTGCACTTTGTTTTCAGCACCAGACATGCCTTTGTTCACATGCCTTGTGAACCAAAATATGTTTTCTTTTATTCACACTACAGCGGACATAACACCCTCTGCCAACAGAACCTCTAAAATTTGATTGTGCAACATTTTACCCAGGGCAAAGAATGGTAAACCAAAAATTTGGATGACAAAGCAAACTCTTACAGGCTGCGGAATGGAAATGGAGGCAAGAAAAGAAAAGAAAACAACAACAACAAAAAAGCGACATGACAGTATCAAAGGAGAGCAGAAAGGAATCGAGATAAAGAAAAACTTGACATGCAGCAGGAAATAAATGCATACATAATAAACAAACAAACAAAAAACCCAAAAAACAAAAACAAGAGCACTGTACAGAGATTAAAAAAGAAGAGATGAACACTTCCATGGGGTACCACTGAGCAGTCAAAGTCCATCATGAACTCAAACACTCTCTCATGGCCTCTGCAGAAATACTGAAGAAGGACATTAAACAGATTGGAATAAGTCAACAAGATATTTTCCGTCCGTATGGTAACTCCAAAATCACTGCCCAAACCCTGAGAAAAAAACAACAGGTAGACCCTGGCAGTGCACATGCACGCAAGTCACACGTGTGATAGGAAGTCTGACTCGGGTCCTCTTACTCCTCCTCTAACATCTGACTGCTACTAATGACAGAACTCTTGCTGGACATACCTCATTTGTACATTTTTTCCGCAACACGACATCATCAAACAGCCAGCACGGCTTTACCGAGAACAGATCTTGCCTGACTAATCTTGTGGCCTCATATTATGTAGTGATGGCATGGCTGGATACAGGAACAGCAGTGTATGTCATATACCTGCACTTCTGCAAAACCTATGACTTGGTCAGGCACTACATCCTGCTCTCTAAATTGCAGAGGTGTAGATTTGAAGGATGGACTGGTCGATGAATGAGAAACGGGTTGGCTGAATGCAGCCAAAGGGCAATGATCAATGGTTCTGCATCAGGGTGGAGGCTGGTCACAAGTGGTGTGCCTTAGAGGTTGATCTTGCAACCGGTGCTCTTCAACATCATCATCAGTGACACAGATGATGGCATCGAGTGCACCCTGAGCAACTTTGCAGATAACCCCAACCTGAGCGGTGAAATTGATACGCTGGGAAAGATTTAGAAAAAGGAGAAGAAGGAAAAGGAAAAAGTCTAGAAAAAAGGAATTAGAAAAGGAATTAGACAAAGAAATTGGAATAGAAAGAATTAGAAAATAATTACAAAAAAAAAAATAGAAAGAAGAAAGAAAAGAAAGAATTAGAAAAAGGGCAAAGAAAAAGAGCAAGGAAAAAGAATTAGATATGGGAAGAGATTAGAACTAGAAAAAAATATAAAATCAGAACAATGAGAACTAGAAAGCAAAAAAAAAAAAAGAAAAAGAAGCAGAAGCAGAAATAGAAGGGGAAAATGGAAAAGGGAAAACAGAATTAGAAAAAAAAAAGGAAAAAAAAGGAAAAAGAAATAGAGAATGAAACAGAACTCAAATTAGAAGAAGTAAAAGAATTAGAATGAGAGAATAAGAAACACATTTAGAAAATCAGTTAGAAAAAGGAAAGGAAAAAGAATGGGAAAAGGAAAAACAACTGGAAAAGGAAAAAGAAAAACATTAGGAAAAGAACTAAAAAAGAAAAAGAAAGGGGAAAAGAAAAAGGAAAATAAATAAGAAAAAGAATTAGAAAAATGAAAAGCGTCAGAATTAGAAAATTAACTAGAAAAAATTACAAAAGAATTAGAAAATTAATTACAATAAGAAAAAGAATTTGAACTGGAAAGAGAACTGGAAATGGATTTAAAAAAAAAACAATTACAAAAACAATGAGAGAAAGAATAAGAATTAGAAAATTAAGAACTAGAGATGGGACCTGGAGAATGGGACGTGGAGAAGCGGGCCCACGTGAACCTAATGAGGTTCAATAAGGCCAAATGCAGGGCGTTGCATGTGCGTCGGGGCAATCCCAGATATTTAGACAAACAGGACAAAATCTCCTTGACAGCAGCCCTGTAGAGAAGGACTAGTGAGGCTGGCGAATGACAAGCTGGACGGAAGCAGCAATACACGCTCGCAGCCTAAAAGACCGACTGCATCCTGGACTGCATTAAAAAACAGCTGGCCAACAGACAGCGAGAGGTGATTGTACCCTTCTACTCAGCTCTTGCAAGGCCCCATCTGAAATACGGCGTCCAGTCTGGCAGCCCCTACTACAGGAAGGACGAGGACCTCTTGAAGTGGGTAGAGAAGAGAACAACTAAGATGATCAGAACTCTGACCATCTCTCCTATAAGGAAAGGCTAACAGAATGGGCCTTGATTAGCTTGCGGACAAGAAAGCTCTGATGTGAGACCTCACTGTGGCCTTTCAGTACTTGAAGGGAGGTGTACTTGAACAGGAGGGGGAACAGCTGTTTTGAAGGGTGCATAGTGATAGAACAAATGAGAATGCTTTTGAACTGAAATGGGGAGGTTTAGGTTAGATATTACAAGGAAATTTTGCATGCAGAGGGTGGTGAAGCACTGAAACAGGTTGCCAAGGAGGTTGTGGATGCTCCATCCCTGCAGCCATTCAAGGCCAGACTGTGTGTGACTCTGTGCAGCCTGTTCTAGTGATTGATGGCCCTGCCTGTAGCACAGCCCTTGAAACTACATGATCGTTGTGCTTCTTTTCAACCCAGACCATTCTATGATTCTATGACTCTATGCTTCACAGACATATGACCAGCCTCATTTTCCTAACATTTCCTCGCAGCACTGGCACCACTGCTGTTACACCAGCAGTAGAGCATCTCCAAATAAGGAATAAGAAACATCATCAAGGAACAGAGTAGAGAAGAAAAAAAAAAACAAAACAGAAAATATCCCATTACAGGAGAAGCTGTGTTGTCCAGAAATTAAACTATAACCACAGAGTACTGATAAAGCACACATGTTTATTTAGGACTGTCCACACGCCATATGCAAAGGGAATATTCCCACCTAGCCCATGTACAAGAAAGGCACAAACATAATAAACAAGCTGCTCACATCAGTGTTATGTAGCTAAGAAAATGTTGCTTTATTACAAGTCCCCCAAAGGATTACCTTTTTATTTTCCCCCCTGCCCCAACGCTCAGCTCTTTTGCACATCCATGGTATCTCTTGGTGGTCCACAGTGGTCTTTTAAAGAACGTTGTATGTCTTTCTCACTGTGTACTCCTTGACCTTGGTTGAGATGGAAGACACTTGACTTGATCTAGCCAGTCATCTTATCTGCTAAAACTCCATCAACAGTCAAGACAACTAAAGCAATAAACTTCTAAAACAATAGGTACAAAAGGTGCTAAGGGAAAAAGCACCTTGCCATGGTCTAGGAAACAAGAATGCTGCTGCTCAACGCATTGCCATGTAAACAACTCTGTGGAATTGGACTTGTCCCGCTTTTAACCTAAGCGGGCCGTTTCCCTGACAAGGCTATGGGGGCCAGCAGCAAATGTCTTGCAACATCCATCCTGATGACCATTGTTCCCCTAAATGCATACAGGTAGAAATGACCTGAGACGCCAGAAGCTAATAAAAACCTCTTTGACATTCTACAACAGCTGGACATCTGTAAGACAACCAAAAGAAAATAAATGCAACTCTGTGTGGGTACTCACAAACATCCACCCGCCTGTCACCAAATTTCAATTCCGGGGCACTAAGGCGAATCAAAAAATGGTTGGATAGAAACTGAACAGCACACTTCTGTTAGCATTAAGGCAGGAAGTCTATATTAGCAATTCCAGAAAGCACGGGGGATATTTCCACTGTAACAACTTCAAAGATGACACAATTCAGACTCCATGCTAGTTCCAGAGATACTACACGCTCAGCAGTAACACACAAGATGATAAACACAGACAGACCTCCGTGTCCCTCCAGGTCCCTATGCTCTCTGAGACAGATACATAAGATTTCCAGGCTTCTACTCCATACCATTCTTTGAGCATCGTGATGGTCAATCCGGCAGCCTTCAACTTCATCCAGGCGTCTTCCTAAATCACCCTCTATAAAAGCTTTCTTCATTCACAAATGCTCAATACCAGAATGCCGGGTATAAGTCCTGTGTTCATACCAAAATTGTAACATTGACTCACACATCACTCAGCAGGCATTTTTATTACAACACAAGGCGCAAAGAGAAATCTCCTCCTAACTCACACAGCCAGGATAACAATGGTTACATATTTTAAAACATAACATACAAACATTAATTACATTGCAAGAAAGATGGGTGAAATTCTAAGACATTATTAACACATTGCCCCACCCTATTGTCATGGTCCTAAAGAAGCGGGGCAGCTCCCTGGTCATCATTGGATGAAGGTGATCAGCATATATTGCTGAGAGCTTCCAACTTCAGAAGGGCGGGCTTGCATTGTGTCGCAATGGCAACTTCGCTTCCTTATGCTCAGCAATGGCAGCTCTGCCTCCTTATGTTCATGGGACTACATATTCAGTTACAAAGAGCAACTCTGCTGACCTTCAATGGACCTTCCATTGTGTCATCAGCTCTGCGCCCTTATCTTCCTTGTACTCACAGACCTCACGTTCCACCACTTTCTGTGTTCCTTCCCAAGTTGGCACATGCTATGAGACCCAGATTTATACTTACCTTGATACAATCCACCCTTTTCTATATGTTATGCAAAGGCTTTTGCTTTCAGTGCCCAACTGTCAAGTAATGTGTTCCAGAACTATTTCCCCGTTTCTACCTGACATTTCACACAGTACCTCTTCTAGGTGGAGCGCTCATCTAGCATTGTTCAATAGCAACAGAAAGAACACCTCACGCCTAAGCAGGTTATCACAACGAGGATCGTCAGTACAACTACAACTGGTCACTTTAGCCACACAAAGTTAGGCAGACGGTTACAAAGCTTATTCCACATATCCACGATTCCAACAGAAGGGTCATGTAAGGAGACTTGGTGTAGCTCTTAAACGCCTCTCCAAATTGCCTATAAATCACTCTCTACATGTACATTTCGGTCCGTGTAAGCGCAGTGACTATGGTTAATAATCACACAGACCCCTCATGCCTTTGCGCTAAGAAGGTCGAGGGCCATTCTATTCTGCAAGACTGATTTACTACAGCGTGAGATCTCTGTCTGAAGACCCTGGATGGCTTCTAAACTTAGGTTCTCAATTCTTTCCATAGTGACTGATACATTCACAACTGCTTGCTCCAGTTCAATGACTCCAACAGCTGAAAGTACCCATCAAACAAAACTAGGGAATTCCATAGTCCTTTCAACTGGTGGATTATTCCCTCTCTTAGTGTATAGCCGCATGGCTCTTAAAAATCCTTGTGGTGACTCTATGTGAGTGTAGATACTTGTGTGAGGCATCAGATAACCTGCTGTGCATGTCCCAATCCAATTCAATGGGAGAATTTTACATGCGTATCTATTTCCGCACATCCACCAATACCCAAAGGGGAGCTGACAGTGTTTTTGCCTATGCTTCACTGATGCAGTCCCCATGCCCGCTACAGCAAATATATCTTTATCTCCAAACCACACTGTATTGCTAGTGGCCCTAGGATCATGGTACCTGACTTGCTGCCATTGAGAGGTCTCATTATATCTCGTAAGCATCCCAAAATTGCCATATTCCCAACAACACCCTACACCTGACAGGTTCCTGAATCCAAAGTTTATACGGTTTGCACTGTCATCATTCCCGTCTATAAAAATGGACCAGGTATTAGTAATAATGACAAAATCAACTCAACGATCCACCTTACTCTAATTTTCATCCACACATTTACTGTTTCCACCATCATTTTCCCTCTGATTTGTTACATAATCCAGTATTGTCCAATTAAGTGCAACTGCTGCGTAAATTGGCATACTTGCTATACTTCTCAGGGGAGCCATACAAACCCAACAATCTGAAACACTAAAACCTTCAGCAAGATTTTCAATTAGCTTTACATGCCTATTTTCTGGCCAAGCTAAAGCAACAGTTAAAACTATAGAAGACAGAAAAAAATATTAAGCAATTTCTTTTCTTAACATAAGTTTCAGAGCTCTCTTGGGGGTAGAGGTCCGCTGAAGTTTTGAGGCCTTCTTTGCCCTGCAGCAATGCGATCGCGAAAGCAGCTCCTAAATTCAGATTGCCAGGTGGACATTGACAAATAGTCAAAATGGTCCTTCCCGCTTCGACTAGGACAGTAAATCTGAAAGAAATGTAATATACACATAACCGCCTGGAAAAATATCATGTAACAATCCATCAAGGCCTCAGACACTACTCCCCAAAACCACTACTTCTATTCCACAAATCTGCTACTGCAGGCTTATCAAACATTAACATTCAGTTAGTATTGAATGCGTGAAATTCATGAAAACAAAAAAGACAAACTCTGTATGATGGCAAGAAATGCTGTTCAGCCATGAAGGAAAACCAATCGGAAGTTTGATGTCAGCAACCCAAGACACTGACAACCCATCACTACTTCGGAGCCCTAACCAATTTAGTGTAAGGACAAACGTGGTGAGCGTGGGAAAAGCTGGACTTGGACTACATCAGGGAATATTTGGAATTTGGGCCAAAGGGCACACAGAGTAATCACTTATCCCTTTCCAAGCATCAGTGCACAACCAATGCACAAACACAGGAAGACTTGTAAGCCCAATCGAATCCGGTAGTGCAGTCTCCAATCCTACAAGAAAAGAAGAAACATGGACATGTGGTACTGAACAAGATGGGTTAGGATGAAACAGATGTAATACCAGAAACCCCAAGTCATACAGGACACTCACACAATAGCTGTATTGGACTCTACATCTTCATTTTCCGTCACACTTTGTCAAAGAACATCAGTTTACATGTCACTCACTGTATCTCCGAAGAGGCATAGACTGGCAACATGAAACATAAAACAGAGAAGAGTAACACTGCATAACAAGAAGACACATTACTGAACCTAAAAAGAAGGAACACCATGTTGACAGGGAGCAACAGAAGGCACTGACATCCAGCAGTGCTGGGGAGCCCTAAGCCAGCTGGTGCGGGGACAGACGGAGTGAGTGTTGGTCAAGCTGGAGTTGCACTCGATCTGGGGACATTTGGACTTGGTGAGCCCTGGGAGATGGCAAAGCACCAGGCAGCAAGGACAGAAGAGGAATGTGCTAACGGTGGATGCGAGAGGCAGCGCCAGCAGGGCGTCCCCCGCTTCAAGGGGCACTGCTCCTGTCTCACCGAGGGCAGCTTCTCTCCCCATTTCTTTTGGGGGAATTCTGAAGGCTTCGATCCATTGGCACACCACACCTGCCTGGCCAGAGCGAGACACGGAGGCCAAGGGGAGCTCCTGCTTGGACACGGAGGGTGGGAAAGGTGGTGTCAAGTAAGGGGAACAAGCTTGGAAAGCCCAGTGAGCACAAGGGAAAACCATCAAGTCCATAGGACCTCTGCAAGCATGGGAACGACCTCAGGGGAAAAACAGAGCTTGCCAGACAAAGAAAGGAATAGATCTTGGTGTCCATCTATGGGTGTGGGTTCCTGCTGTGTCCACCAAGACCCTCAGTAGAGTCCTTGCACTCTTCAGGAGGGTCACAACTCTCCACTGCCACCTATTGAACACAAGAAAAGGTAAGTAGAAATTACCTTCTAGTAAGGACAAAGAAATCACTTACCCCTTTCCAAGGATCAGGGCACATCCAACACTGCAATCAAGGAGGTCAGGAAAGGCATCACCATGTGATGAATAAGTCTCCAATACTAGAAGGAAAGAAGAAACCTTCATATCAGGTACTGAACTACATGGGGTAGAGAAAAACAGAGGACATGCTAGAAACCCCAAGTCATACGAAACACTCACTGCAAGCCTGTTTTGGAGCCTACTACTTCATTTTCCATCTCATTTGGTCAAATCTTACTAGACAGCATTTGGTTTATTGCAGACGGACGAGGGATCAATTGGCAGCCTGGGGAAAAAAAAAAGAGAAATAATGGAACTAAGGCAAACATCTCATAAGAGCTGGAAAGCATACTGAATCTGAAAATAAGAGAACAAACCGGTATTCTCTCAGAGCAGCAAAAGGTGCTGAGATCCCATCAGAACTGGGGACCCCTACGATGGGCAAAGAAAGAACACCCGGTGACAGCAAGGTGAGCACAAGGGACTACCAACACCAAGCCCTTAGGACCTCTGGGAACGACCTCAGGAGACAACAGGGCTTGCCAGAGAGAGGAAGGAGCAGATCTTGGCATCCATCTCTGGCTGTGGGTTCCTGCTTTATCCACCAAGAGCTTCAGTAGAGTCCTTGCAGAGCCCCGGACAACTGCACTTCTTCACCGCAACCTGTTCCACAACATAAGCCAAGTAGAGATTACCTCCTGGTAAGGATGAAGGAATCACTTCCCCTTATCCAATGTTGAGGTCACATCCAACACTGCAAATGAGGGAGGGAAGAACAGCCAATGCCATCTGATGGCAGAGTCACCAATCCTAGAATCAAACTTAAAACCCTCAGTAGTAGTACTGAAAAACACGGGTTAGGAAGGAACACAAGTCATTCTAAGTACCCCAAGTCATGCACAGCACTCCCCAGCCGCCTGTTTTGGTACCTACCTCTTCTTTTGGCGTCACACTTGGTCAATGCAGATCAGTCTGCATTTGGGTCACTGAAACTCCACCGAGGCGCCAACGGGCAACATGGAAGACAAGAAGAGAGACAAGGGGAACACTCCATAACCGTAGCAAACGCTCTGGAACTCAAAAAGCAAAGAACAGAGCCGTGCTGACTGGGAGCAACAGAAGGCACGGACAGCCAGCAGTGCTGGGGAGCGCTAAGCCAGCTGGTGCGGGGACAGACGGAGTGAGTGTTGGTCAAGCTGGAGTTGCACTCGATCTGGGGACATTTGGACTTGGTGAGCCCTGGGAGACGGCAAAGCGCCGGGCAGCAAGGAGAGAGAAGGAACGTGCCGCCGGTGGATGCGAGAGGCAGCGCCAGCGGGGCGTCCCCCGCTTCAAGGGGCACTGCTCCTGTCTCACCCAGGGCAGCCTCTCTGCTCAGTTGTTGTTCTGCTCAGGGTCTGGACTCTGTGTACCGTTGGCACACCACATCTGCCTGGCCAGAGCGAGACATGGAGGCCAAGGGGAGCTCCTGCTTGGAAACAGAGGGTGGGAAAAAGGTTACAAGGCAACAACACCCAGTGAAAGCCAAGTGAGCGCAAGGAACAACCGACACCAAGCGCATAGGACCTCTGCAAGCATGGGAATGACCTCAGGGATCAACAGAGCTTGCCAGACAGAGGAAGGAGTGGATCTTGGCATCCACCCATGGCTCTGCGTTCCTGTTCTCTCCACCTACAGCCTCAGTAGACTCTTTGCACTGACGAAAAGGCCGCAGTTCTCCACCATCACCTGATGAACACAAACTACATTCTGGCAGTGATGAAGGAATCACTTAAGCCTTTCCAAGGGTCCAGGCACTTCCAACGCTGCAACCCGGGGAGGTCAGGAAGTGCAACGGCATCTGGTGCTGACGTCCCCAATCCTAGAAGGAAAAAAGAAACCTTCACACATGGAAGTGAACAAAATGGGGCAGGGAGGAGTAGTGGGCATCCCGGAAAACTCCAAATTATACACAGCCCTCACCAGAAGCCTGTTTTGGAGCCTACCTCTTCTTTTGGCATCACCCTTGGTCAACGCGTAGCAGTCTGCATTTGGGTCACTCAAACTCCAACGAGGCCTCAGTTGGCAGCCTGGAAAAGAAAGGAAACTAAGAGAAACACAGCATAACATGAAGAAATGATAGTGAACCTGAAAATAAGAGAACAAACCGGTGTTCTCTCAGAGCAGCAGAAGGTGCTGAGATCCCATCAGAACTGGGGACCCCTACGATGGGCAAAGAAAGAACACCCGGTGACAGCAAGGTGAGCACAAGGGACAACCGACACCAAGCCCTTAGGACCTCTGCAAGCGTGGGAACGACCTCAGGAGACAACAGGGCTTGCCAGAGAGAGGAAGGAGCAGATCTTGGCGTCCGTCTCTGGCTGTGGGTTCTTGCTGTGTCCACCAAGAGCCTCAGTAGAGTCCTTGCACCGCTCCAGAGGGTCACAACACTCCACTGCCACCTGATGGACACAAGACAAGGTAAGTAGAGATCACCTTCTGATAAAGAAATACAGATCTCTTACCCCTTTCCAAGGATCAGGGCACGTCCAACGCCACAACCCAGGGAGGTCAGGAATGACAACGGCATCTGGTGGTGCAGTCTCCAGTCCTGGAAGGAAAGAAGAAACCTTCACATCTGGTGCTGAACAACATGGGGTAAGAAGGAATAGTGGGCACTCTAGGAACCCCGAGTCATGCACAGCACTCCCCAGCAGCCTGTTTTGGTGCCTACCTCTTCTTTTGGCGTCACACTTGGTCAACGCAGAGCAGTCTGCATTTGCGTCACTGAAACTCCACCGAGGCGCCAACGGGCAACATGGAAGACAAGAAGAGAGACAAGGGGAACACTCCATAACCGTAGCAAACGCTCTGGAACTCAAAAAGCAAAGAACAGAGCCGTGCTGACTGGGAGCAACAGAAGGCACGGACAGCCAGCAGTGCTGGGGAGCGCTAAGCCAGCTGGTGCGGGGACAGACGGAGTGAGTGTTGGTCAAGCTGGAGTTGCACTCGATCTGGGGACATTTGGACTTGGTGAGCCCTGGGAGACGGCAAAGCGCCGGGCAGCAAGGAGAGAGAAGGAACGTGCCGCCGGTGGATGCGAGAGGCAGCGCCAGCGGGGCGTCCCCCGCTTCAAGGGGCACTGCTCCTGTCTCACCCAGGGCAGCCTCTCTGCTCAGTTGTTGTTCTGCTCAGGGTCTGGACTCTGTGTACCGTTGGCACACCACATCTGCCTGGCCAGAGCGAGACATGGAGGCCAAGGGGAGCTCCTGCTTGGAAACAGAGGGTGGGAAAAAGGTTACAAGGCAACAACACCCAGTGAAAGCCAAGTGAGCGCAAGGAACAACCGACACCAAGCGCATAGGACCTCTGCAAGCATGGGAATGACCTCAGGGATCAACAGAGCTTGCCAGACAGAGGAAGGAGTGGATCTTGGCATCCACCCATGGCTCTGCGTTCCTGTTCTCTCCACCTACAGCCTCAGTAGACTCTTTGCACTGACGAAAAGGCCGCAGTTCTCCACCATCACCTGATGAACACAAACTACATTCTGGCAGTGATGAAGGAATCACTTAAGCCTTTCCAAGGGTCCAGGCACTTCCAACGCTGCAACCCGGGGAGGTCAGGAAGTGCAACGGCATCTGGTGCTGACGTCCCCAATCCTAGAAGGAAAAAAGAAACCTTCACACATGGAAGTGAACAAAATGGGGCAGGGAGGAGTAGTGGGCATCCCGGAAAACTCCAAATTATACACAGCCCTCACCAGAAGCCTGTTTTGGAGCCTACCTCTTCTTTTGGCATCACCCTTGGTCAACGCGTAGCAGTCTGCATTTGGGTCACTCAAACTCCAACGAGGCCTCAGTTGGCAGCCTGGAAAAGAAAGGAAACTAAGAGAAACACAGCATAACATGAAGAAATGATAGTGAACCTGAAAATAAGAGAACAAACCGGTGTTCTCTCAGAGCAGCAGAAGGTGCTGAGATCCCATCAGAACTGGGGACCCCTACGATGGGCAAAGAAAGAACACCCGGTGACAGCAAGGTGAGCACAAGGGACAACCGACACCAAGCCCTTAGGACCTCTGCAAGCGTGGGAACGACCTCAGGAGACAACAGGGCTTGCCAGAGAGAGGAAGGAGCAGATCTTGGCGTCCGTCTCTGGCTGTGGGTTCTTGCTGTGTCCACCAAGAGCCTCAGTAGAGTCCTTGCACCGCTCCAGAGGGTCACAACACTCCACTGCCACCTGATGGACACAAGACAAGGTAAGTAGAGATCACCTTCTGATAAAGAAATACAGATCTCTTACCCCTTTCCAAGGATCAGGGCACGTCCAACGCCACAACCCAGGGAGGTCAGGAATGACAACGGCATCTGGTGGTGCAGTCTCCAGTCCTGGAAGGAAAGAAGAAACCTTCACATCTGGTGCTGAACAACATGGGGTAAGAAGGAATAGTGGGCACTCTAGGAACCCCGAGTCATGCACAGCACTCCCCAGCAGCCTGTTTTGGTGCCTACCTCTTCTTTTGGCGTCACACTTGGTCAACGCAGAGCAGTCTGCATTTGCGTCACTGAAACTCCACCGAGGCGCCAACGGGCAACATGGAAGACAAGAAGAGAGACAAGGGGAACACTCCATAACCGTAGCAAACGCTCTGGAACTCAAAAAGCAAAGAACAGAGCCGTGCTGACTGGGAGCAACAGAAGGCACGGACAGCCAGCAGTGCTGGGGAGCGCTAAGCCAGCTGGTGCGGGGACAGACGGAGTGAGTGTTGGTCAAGCTGGAGTTGCACTCGATCTGGGGACATTTGGACTTGGTGAGCCCTGGGAGACGGCAAAGCGCCGGGCAGCAAGGAGAGAGAAGGAACGTGCCGCCGGTGGATGCGAGAGGCAGCGCCAGCGGGGCGTCCCCCGCTTCAAGGGGCACTGCTCCTGTCTCACCCAGGGCAGCCTCTCTGCTCAGTTGTTGTTCTGCTCAGGGTCTGGACTCTGTGTACCGTTGGCACACCACATCTGCCTGGCCAGAGCGAGACATGGAGGCCAAGGGGAGCTCCTGCTTGGAAACAGAGGGTGGGAAAAAGGTTACAAGGCAACAACACCCAGTGAAAGCCAAGTGAGCGCAAGGAACAACCGACACCAAGCGCATAGGACCTCTGCAAGCATGGGAATGACCTCAGGGATCAACAGAGCTTGCCAGACAGAGGAAGGAGTGGATCTTGGCATCCACCCATGGCTCTGCGTTCCTGTTCTCTCCACCTACAGCCTCAGTAGACTCTTTGCACTGACGAAAAGGCCGCAGTTCTCCACCATCACCTGATGAACACAAACTACATTCTGGCAGTGATGAAGGAATCACTTAAGCCTTTCCAAGGGTCCAGGCACTTCCAACGCTGCAACCCGGGGAGGTCAGGAAGTGCAACGGCATCTGGTGCTGACGTCCCCAATCCTAGAAAGAAAAAAGAAACCTTCACACATGGAAGTGAACAAAATGGGGCAGGGAGGAGTAGTGGGCATCCCGGAAAACTCCAAATTATACACAGCCCTCACCAGAAGCCTGTTTTGGAGCCTACCTCTTCTTTTGGCATCACCCTTGGTCAACGCGTAGCAGTCTGCATTTGGGTCACTCAAACTCCAACGAGGCCTCAGTTGGCAGCCTGGAAAAGAAAGGAAACTAAGAGAAACACAGCATAACATGAAGAAATGATAGTGAACCTGAAAATAAGAGAACAAACCGGTGTTCTCTCAGAGCAGCAGAAGGTGCTGAGATCCCATCAGAACTGGGGACCCCTACGATGGGCAAAGAAAGAACACCCGGTGACAGCAAGGTGAGCACAAGGGACAACCGACACCAAGCCCTTAGGACCTCTGCAAGCGTGGGAACGACCTCAGGAGACAACAGGGCTTGCCAGAGAGAGGAAGGAGCAGATCTTGGCGTCCGTCTCTGGCTGTGGGTTCTTGCTGTGTCCACCAAGAGCCTCAGTAGAGTCCTTGCACCGCTCCAGAGGGTCACAACACTCCACTGCCACCTGATGGACACAAGACAAGGTAAGTAGAGATCACCTTCTGATAAAGAAATACAGATCTCTTACCCCTTTCCAAGGATCAGGGCACGTCCAACGCCACAACCCAGGGAGGTCAGGAATGACAACGGCATCTGGTGGTGCAGTCTCCAGTCCTGGAAGGAAAGAAGAAACCTTCACATCTGGTGCTGAACAACATGGGGTAAGAAGGAATAGTGGGCACTCTAGGAACCCCGAGTCATGCACAGCACTCCCCAGCAGCCTGTTTTGGTGCCTACCTCTTCTTTTGGCGTCACACTTGGTCAACGCAGAGCAGTCTGCATTTGCGTCACTGAAACTCCACCGAGGCGCCAACGGGCAACATGGAAGACAAGAAGAGAGACAAGGGGAACACTCCATAACCGTAGCAAACGCTCTGGAACTCAAAAAGCAAAGAACAGAGCCGTGCTGACTGGGAGCAACAGAAGGCACGGACAGCCAGCAGTGCTGGGGAGCGCTAAGCCAGCTGGTGCGGGGACAGACGGAGTGAGTGTTGGTCAAGCTGGAGTTGCACTCGATCTGGGGACATTTGGACTTGGTGAGCCCTGGGAGACGGCAAAGCGCCGGGCAGCAAGGAGAGAGAAGGAACGTGCCGCCGGTGGATGCGAGAGGCAGCGCCAGCGGGGCGTCCCCCGCTTCAAGGGGCACTGCTCCTGTCTCACCCAGGGCAGCCTCTCTGCTCAGTTGTTGTTCTGCTCAGGGTCTGGACTCTGTGTACCGTTGGCACACCACATCTGCCTGGCCAGAGCGAGACATGGAGGCCAAGGGGAGCTCCTGCTTGGAAACAGAGGGTGGGAAAAAGGTTACAAGGCAACAACACCCAGTGAAAGCCAAGTGAGCGCAAGGAACAACCGACACCAAGCGCATAGGACCTCTGCAAGCATGGGAATGACCTCAGGGATCAACAGAGCTTGCCAGACAGAGGAAGGAGTGGATCTTGGCATCCACCCATGGCTCTGCGTTCCTGTTCTCTCCACCTACAGCCTCAGTAGACTCTTTGCACTGACGAAAAGGCCGCAGTTCTCCACCATCACCTGATGAACACAAACTACATTCTGGCAGTGATGAAGGAATCACTTAAGCCTTTCCAAGGGTCCAGGCACTTCCAACGCTGCAACCCGGGGAGGTCAGGAAGTGCAACGGCATCTGGTGCTGACGTCCCCAATCCTAGAAGGAAAAAAGAAACCTTCACACATGGAAGTGAACAAAATGGGGCAGGGAGGAGTAGTGGGCATCCCGGAAAACTCCAAATTATACACAGCCCTCACCAGAAGCCTGTTTTGGAGCCTACCTCTTCTTTTGGCATCACCCTTGGTCAACGCGTAGCAGTCTGCATTTGGGTCACTCAAACTCCAACGAGGCCTCAGTTGGCAGCCTGGAAAAGAAAGGAAACTAAGAGAAACACAGCATAACATGAAGAAATGATAGTGAACCTGAAAATAAGAGAACAAACCGGTGTTCTCTCAGAGCAGCAGAAGGTGCTGAGATCCCATCAGAACTGGGGACCCCTACGATGGGCAAAGAAAGAACACCCGGTGACAGCAAGGTGAGCACAAGGGACAACCGACACCAAGCCCTTAGGACCTCTGCAAGCGTGGGAACGACCTCAGGAGACAACAGGGCTTGCCAGAGAGAGGAAGGAGCAGATCTTGGCGTCCGTCTCTGGCTGTGGGTTCTTGCTGTGTCCACCAAGAGCCTCAGTAGAGTCCTTGCACCGCTCCAGAGGGTCACAACACTCCACTGCCACCTGATGGACACAAGACAAGGTATGAACAACATGGGGTAAGAAGGAATAGTGGGCACTCCATAACCGTAGCAAACGCTCTGGAACTCAAAAAGCAAAGAACAGAGCCATGCTGACTGGGAACAACAGAAGGCACAGACAGCCAGCCGTGAGAGCCAACAGCTCCTGGCCCGCTGCCTGGACTTTCTCCAAGTCCATTGCCTGCACTGGATTTACCAGCAAATCCCTCTGTAGCATCCATCGGGTGAAACCCTCTGTGCTGCTGGAAGACAGTGGAATCTCTAACACCTTCAGTACTATTACAGTATCTTTGATGGATGCCGCCGATAGGGTAATGCCTGCATTTCTCTGAGCCCCATCCACCATTGGTGCACCATTCACCTAAACCTCTATTTGTATCTGTATGGCAAACAGGTATAGAGGTATTGGACCAGGGAGATTATTGCATTACAAAGGAGAAATGAAATAAAGATCTTACCCATGCCCTGAGCTCACAGAAGGGCTCCAAGAGAAAGGATCTCCAGATAGAAATCCTTCCTCCTGGGGAGTCAGCCCTTAAATGGGGTCAAGGAGGGGTTGAGCCTGGAAGGAGCCTGAAAAGCTCCACCCCTTCCCGTCACTCAGGTGAAATTGCGTTCACCTGTGCCCCTGCAGCTGACTCAGCGCTTGCCTCAGGTGGTCAATCAGAGTTTCAGGCTGTGATTCAGCAGTTCCCATACAGCATCTCATTGTGTTCAGGCACGTCGGAGTCACCACTAGACACAGCTGCTCCCTGCACCAATGAACCCAACCGCCGCCGGACCCCACCCGCGGAGAGAGACACAGACACTGATATCGCCAAGTCAGCTCTCAGTCTATTATCTTAGCTACATAGATTTATAGTCCAGAAGAATTCTACATGCATGCATACCTGTACACCCGTCACGCAACCCCAAGCACCCACGCGCCAACCCTCCCCCCTAAGTAGCGAATCATTCAAGATGTTTTTCTACTGTTGCTAACTTGTTGTGCAATGGAAGTTCGCTACAGCATTCTTGACTGTATCTCCAATAAAAATTAACCTTATCGATTAACAAGCCCCCCTTGTACCAAAAAGAGCCAACAGACTACTGGCCATCACCCTATTGCTTTTATTCTCTATTCATAGACTTCTAGAGCCTTCTAGAACAACAATAACAGTTATGACAAAGGCCAAAGCAATGATTGACAGCCTCATACAGGAAATAAACACCTGGTGCACAGGTGATGCAATTAACTTGGGGGGCAAGACTGGGTGGAGTCAGACCCCACCCTCAGCTCATTTAAGGGCTGGATGCAGAAGGGGAAGGGTCTGTGCCTGGGGGCTGTTATGGCAGTTGGGTTGGGGGAGTGCTGAGCCTTAGTAATGGTTGAGTTGTTGCTGCATCTTTGCTTGATGATGATCTCTTGGCTTGTTTCTCTGTATTAGGTAGAAGGTTCTGGACACTGATTGTTCATCTATGCAATGCGAAGACTCTAATGAGGACCATGGTAGATACAGCAGGAAGCCACAGCCAAGGCTGGACACCAACATCCACACTTGATCTTGTCTGGCAAGCTCTATTGCTCTCAGAGAGTGTTGTTGCTCTTCTGGCTGTTCAACAAGATTGGTGTCCCATAGATTGGCTTAGGGCTCCCCAGCACTGCTGGCTGTCCGTGCCTTCTGTTGCTCCCAGTCAGCACGGCTCTGTTCTTTGCTTTTTGAGTTCCAGAGCGTTTGCTACGGTTATGGAGTGTTCCCCTTGTCTCTCTTCTTGTCTTCCATGTTGCCCGTTGGCGCCTCGGTGGAGTTTCAGTGACGCAAATGCAGACTGCTCTGCGTTGACCAAGTGTGACGCCAAAAGAAGAGGTAGGCACCAAAACAGGCTGCTGGGGAGTGCTGTGCATGACTCGGGGTTCCTAGAGTGCCCACTATTCCTTCTTACCCCATGTTGTTCAGCACCAGATGTGAAGGTTTCTTCTTTCCTTCCAGGACTGGAGACTGCACCACCAGATGCCGTTGTCATTCCTGACCTCCCTGGGTTGTGGCGTTGGACGTGCCCTGATCCTTGGAAAGGGGTAAGAGATCTGTATTTCTTTATCAGAAGGTGATCTCTACTTACCTTGTCTTGTGTCCATCAGGTGGCAGTGGAGTGTTGTGACCCTCTGGAGCGGTGCAAGGACTCTACTGAGGCTCTTGGTGGACACAGCAAGAACCCACAGCCAGAGACGGACGCCAAGATCTGCTCCTTCCTCTCTCTGGCAAGCCCTGTTGTCTCCTGAGGTCGTTCCCACGCTTGCAGAGGTCCTAAGGGCTTGGTGTCGGTTGTCCCTTGTGCTCACCTTGCTGTCACCGGGTGTTCTTTCTTTGCCCATCGTAGGGGTCCCCAGTTCTGATGGGATCTCAGCACCTTCTGCTGCTCTGAGAGAACACCGGTTTGTTCTCTTATTTTCAGGTTCACTATCATTTCTTCATGTTATGCTGTGTTTCTCTTAGTTTCCTTTCTTTTCCAGGCTGCCAACTGAGGCCTCGTTGGAGTTTGAGTGACCCAAATGCAGACTGCTACGCGTTGACCAAGGGTGATGCCAAAAGAAGAGGTAGGCTCCAAAACAGGCTTCTGGTGAGGGCTGTGTATAATTTGGAGTTTTCCGGGATGCCCACTACTCCTCCCTGCCCCATTTTGTTCACTTCCATGTGTGAAGGTTTCTTTTTTCCTTCTAGGATTGGGGACGTCAGCACCAGATGCCGTTGCACTTCCTGACCTCCCCGGGTTGCAGCGTTGGAAGTGCCTGGACCCTTGGAAAGGCTTAAGTGATTCCTTCATCACTGCCAGAATGTAGTTTGTGTTCATCAGGTGATGGTGGAGAACTGCGGCCTTTTCGTCAGTGCAAAGAGTCTACTGAGGCTGTAGGTGGAGAGAACAGGAACGCAGAGCCATGGGTGGATGCCAAGATCCACTCCTTCCTCTGTCTGGCAAGCTCTGTTGATCCCTGAGGTCATTCCCATGCTTGCAGAGGTCCTATGCGCTTGGTGTCGGTTGTTCCTTGCGCTCACTTGGCTTTCACTGGGTGTTGTTGCCTTGTAACCTTTTTCCCACCCTCTGTTTCCAAGCAGGAGCTCCCCTTGGCCTCCATGTCTCGCTCTGGCCAGGCAGATGTGGTGTGCCAACGGTACACAGAGTCCAGACCCTGAGCAGAACAACAACTGAGCAGAGAGGCTGCCCTGGGTGAGACAGGAGCAGTGCCCCTTGAAGCGGGGGACGCCCCGCTGGCGCTGCCTCTCGCATCCACCGGCGGCACGTTCCTTCTCTCTCCTTGCTGCCCGGCGCTTTGCCGTCTCCCAGGGCTCACCAAGTCCAAATGTCCCCAGATCGAGTGCAACTCCAGCTTGACCAACACTCACTCCGTCTGTCCCCGCACCAGCTGGCTTAGCGCTCCCCAGCACTGCTGGCTGTCCGTGCCTTCTGTTGCTCCCAGTCAGCACGGCTCTGTTCTTTGCTTTTTGAGTTCCAGAGCGTTTGCTACGGTTATGGAGTGTTCCCCTTGTCTCTCTTCTTGTCTTCCATGTTGCCCGTTGGCGCCTCGGTGGAGTTTCAGTGACGCAAATGCAGACTGCTCTGCGTTGACCAAGTGTGACGCCAAAAGAAGAGGTAGGCACCAAAACAGGCTGCTGGGGAGTGCTGTGCATGACTCGGGGTTCCTAGAGTGCCCACTATTCCTTCTTACCCCATGTTGTTCAGCACCAGATGTGAAGGTTTCTTCTTTCCTTCCAGGACTGGAGACTGCACCACCAGATGCCGTTGTCATTCCTGACCTCCCTGGGTTGTGGCGTTGGACGTGCCCTGATCCTTGGAAAGGGGTAAGAGATCTGTATTTCTTTATCAGAAGGTGATCTCTACTTACCTTGTCTTGTGTCCATCAGGTGGCAGTGGAGTGTTGTGACCCTCTGGAGCGGTGCAAGGACTCTACTGAGGCTCTTGGTGGACACAGCAAGAACCCACAGCCAGAGACGGACGCCAAGATCTGCTCCTTCCTCTCTCTGGCAAGCCCTGTTGTCTCCTGAGGTCGTTCCCACGCTTGCAGAGGTCCTAAGGGCTTGGTGTCGGTTGTCCCTTGTGCTCACCTTGCTGTCACCGGGTGTTCTTTCTTTGCCCATCGTAGGGGTCCCCAGTTCTGATGGGATCTCAGCACCTTCTGCTGCTCTGAGAGAACACCGGTTTGTTCTCTTATTTTCAGGTTCACTATCATTTCTTCATGTTATGCTGTGTTTCTCTTAGTTTCCTTTCTTTTCCAGGCTGCCAACTGAGGCCTCGTTGGAGTTTGAGTGACCCAAATGCAGACTGCTACGCGTTGACCAAGGGTGATGCCAAAAGAAGAGGTAGGCTCCAAAACAGGCTTCTGGTGAGGGCTGTGTATAATTTGGAGTTTTCCGGGATGCCCACTACTCCTCCCTGCCCCATTTTGTTCACTTCCATGTGTGAAGGTTTCTTTTTTCCTTCTAGGATTGGGGACGTCAGCACCAGATGCCGTTGCACTTCCTGACCTCCCCGGGTTGCAGCGTTGGAAGTGCCTGGACCCTTGGAAAGGCTTAAGTGATTCCTTCATCACTGCCAGAATGTAGTTTGTGTTCATCAGGTGATGGTGGAGAACTGCGGCCTTTTCGTCAGTGCAAAGAGTCTACTGAGGCTGTAGGTGGAGAGAACAGGAACGCAGAGCCATGGGTGGATGCCAAGATCCACTCCTTCCTCTGTCTGGCAAGCTCTGTTGATCCCTGAGGTCATTCCCATGCTTGCAGAGGTCCTATGCGCTTGGTGTCGGTTGTTCCTTGCGCTCACTTGGCTTTCACTGGGTGTTGTTGCCTTGTAACCTTTTTCCCACCCTCTGTTTCCAAGCAGGAGCTCCCCTTGGCCTCCATGTCTCGCTCTGGCCAGGCAGATGTGGTGTGCCAACGGTACACAGAGTCCAGACCCTGAGCAGAACAACAACTGAGCAGAGAGGCTGCCCTGGGTGAGACAGGAGCAGTGCCCCTTGAAGCGGGGGACGCCCCGCTGGCGCTGCCTCTCGCATCCACCGGCGGCACGTTCCTTCTCTCTCCTTGCTGCCCGGCGCTTTGCCGTCTCCCAGGGCTCACCAAGTCCAAATGTCCCCAGATCGAGTGCAACTCCAGCTTGACCAACACTCACTCCGTCTGTCCCCGCACCAGCTGGCTTAGCGCTCCCCAGCACTGCTGGCTGTCCGTGCCTTCTGTTGCTCCCAGTCAGCATGGCTCTGTTCTTTGCTTTTTGAGTTCCAGAGCGTTTGCTACGGTTATGGAGTGTTCCCCTTGTCTCTCTTCTTGTCTTCCATGTTGCCCGTTGGCGCCTCGGTGGAGTTTCAGTGACGCAAATGCAGACTGCTCTGCGTTGACCAAGTGTGACGCCAAAAGAAGAGGTAGGCTCCAAAACAGGCTTCTGGTGAGGGCTGTGTATAATTTGGAGTTTTCCGGGATGCCCACTACTCCTCCCTACCCCATTTTGTTCACTTCCATGTGTGAAGGTTTCTTTTTTCCTTCTAGGATTGGGGACGTCAGCACCAGATGCCGTTGCACTTCCTGACCTCCCCGGGTTGCAGTGTTGGATGTGCTCTGGTCCTTGGAAAAGTGTAAGTGGATCCCTCTTTCAGTATTTTAAAAAGAACTGATGTGAGGACCGGTGTAAGGACAAGGAGAAAAAGTATTAGAAAAAGATTTTATATAAAAAAAAGAAGTAAGAAACTATGGAGGAAAGAAGTGAAAAAAAGAATTAAAAAAAAAGTAGAATATGAGAAATGAGAATGTAAAATCTTGGTATGAGAAATAGGCTTGGTAGAAGACAAAGAATGAGGAAAAAATAAGCAAGAGAAGTACAAAATGGAAAGGATTAAGTATTTAAAAAGAAAACTAAAAGGGAAAAGAATTGGAATTTGAAGAAGAAAAAATGGAAAAGTACAACAAGAAAATGAGAAAGAATTAGACATAGAAAAAGATTTAGAACGACAAAAGGAAAAGGAAAAGATTTTGAAAAACAGAATTAAAAGATGAAGGAGAATTAGAAAAAGAACTAGAAAATATTAGGAAAATAATTAGAAAGGGCGGGGAAAGGGGAGAGAGGGGGCAGGGCTTAGCCAAGGAACAAACAGATTTGGAAAAAGACTCAGGGGAGAAGGTGGGGCAAAGGCGGGGCAAAAGAATACAAAAAGGAAGAAGGGTACGAAGGAATTGGATAGAGAAACAGAGTTGGAAACCCAATTAGCAAAAGAAAAAGAAAGGATTAGAAAGAGATTTAGGAAAAAACTTCACAAACAAAAAGAATTGGAATAAGTTGGGAGAAAAAGAGGCTTGAGAAATAATTCTGAGAAAAAAGACAAAAAAAAGTAAATTAGAAAGAAAAAAAATGGAAAGCAGTAGAGAAATAGAGAAAAAAGGGGGAGGAAAAAGAGGGGGAGGAAAGGACATAGAAAAAGGAAAAAAGAAAAAGGAAAGTAAAAGGATAATGAAGAAAGAGAAAAGGAAACTTAAAAAAAAGGAGACAACCAAAAAGGAGAGAATGAGAAAGGATGAGAAACAGAAAGGGAAATGGAATTAGAGTGAGAGAATTAGGAAGTATTCTACAAAAGAAATACCAAAGGAAGAAGAACTGAAGAAAGATAAAGAAAAAGGAAATCAATTAGAAAAAGAAATAGGAAATGAAAATCCATTAGAAGAAGGAAAAAGAAAGAAAACAAATTGGAAAAGGAAACCGAAAACTACTGAGAATTACAACAGAAAGCACAGAACAGGAAAGAATAAACTAACAAATTGAAAAAAGGAAAAGGAGGAGGAAAAGGAGAAGCTAATTCTAGAAACCCCAAGTCATGCACAGCACTCACCAGCAGCCTGTTTCGGAGCCTACGTGTTCTTTGGGTATCACACTTGGTCAACACATAGCAGTCTGCATTTGGGTCATTGTAGCTCCAATGAGGCATCAATTGGCAAGCCTGGAACAAAGAAAGGAAGAGAAACACTGCATGAAGGCAAGAAATGACACTGAACCTGAAAACAAGAGAACAACCCCATGTTCTGTGGGATCAGCAGAAGGTACTGAGATCCCAGCAGAACTGGGGAGCCCTAAGCCAGCTGGTGCGGGGACGGACGGAGTGAGTGTTGGTCAAGCTGGAGTTGCACTCGATCTGGGGACATTTGGACTTGGTGAGCCCTGGGAGACGGCAAAGCGCCGGGCAGCAAGGAGAGAGAAGGAACGTGCTGCTGGTGGATGCGAGAGGCAGCGCCAGCGGGGCGTCCCCCGCTTCAAGGGGCACTGCACCTGTCTCACCCAGGGCAGCCTCTCTGCTCAGTTGTTGTTCTGCTCAGGGTCTGGACTCTGTGTACCGTTGGCACACCACATCTGCCTGGCCAGAGCGAGACATGGAGGCCAAGGGAAGCTCCTGCTTGAAAGTAGAGAATGGGAAAGGTGGTGTCAAGTAAGAAAAACATCCTTAGAAAGCCCAGTGAAGCACAAGTACAAACCGACACCAGTCCCATCAAACAGCCAGAAGAGCAAAAACACTCTCTGGGAGCAAAGGATCTTATCAGACAAGATCAAGTGTGGATGCTGGTGTCCAGCCTTGGCTGTGGCTGCCTGCTGTGTCCACCAAGGTTGTCAGAGGAGTCTTCACACCACCTGGAAGAAGTTGTGGTATCCAGAAGCTCCTGCTCAACACTGAACCAAATACAAAAAGATCAGCATCAAGCAAAGAAACAACAACGTAGCCCTTCCAAAGACTCAGCACTCACCCTGCCAAACAGCCAGAGCTACCCACCAGCACAGACCCTTCCCCTTCAGCTTCCAGCCCTTAAATGAACTCAGGGTGGGCTCTGGCTCCTCCCCGTCCCAGCCTACAGTGGAATTGCTTCCACCTGGGCTCCCTGGGCTGTTCACACCCCCACCAGGTGCTCCATCAGTGCTTCAAGCCCACACCTGACAGTTTAGACAGAATCAGAAACATGGACAAAATCAGAAACAGAAAATGTATTGGAAAAGGAATTAGAATAGGAAAAAAATAGGTAAAGAACTATCAAAAGCAGAGGAAATAGTACTAGTAAAGGAATTTGAAAACAAATTGGAAAAGTAAAAAGAATTAGAAAAAGACTTAGATCGAGAAAAAGAATTAGAAAAGTATTTAGAATAAGAAGGAGACAAAGAAAAAAATATATAAAAAAATAGAAAACATATTAGTAAAAGAAAAAGAAATGCAAAAAGGAGTGGGGAAAAAGAGAATCACTTAGAAAAAAATTAGAAAATAATAGGAAATAGAATAGGAGAAAAGCTAAAACAGTGAAAAAAGAAAACGAATGAGAAAAAATCAAAAATAGAAAATAGAAAAACAGAAATTGGGAGGGGACAAGGCCAATGTGCTTTAATATTACTACCCTTAAATTCGCTGGGCAGTTAGATTTCAGTATGTGAATATTAAAAAACACTGCAACAGATACTGGCAAAAATAAACTAAAAAAAAATTTCTTCGATACAAATATTCATAAGCACATAGCACAGTTCTCCTGGGGTTGGACTAGAGACCAGCGATTTTCTTCGTGTTCGCCCCAACACCTCCCGCTCCGAGTCGGCAGGGCGCATGCGCCAGCTCCGAGTCGGCAGGGCGCATGCGCCAGCTCCGAGTCGGCAGGGCGCATGCGCCAGCTCCGAGTCGGCAGGGCGCATGCGCCAGCTCCGAGTCGGCAGGGCGCATGCGCCAGCTCCGAGTCGGCAGGGCGCATGCGCCAGCTCCGAGTCGGCAGGGCGCATGCGCCAGCTCCGAGTCGGCAGGGCGCATGCGCCAGCTCCGAGTCGGCAGGGCGCATGCGCCAGCTCCGAGTCGGCAGGGCGCATGCGCCAGCTCCGAGTCGGCAGGGCGCATGCGCCAGCTCCGAGTCGGCAGGGCGCATGCGCCAGCTCCGAGTCGGCAGGGCGCATGCGCCAGCTCCGAGTCGGCAGGGCGCATGCGCCAGCTCCGAGTCGGCAGGGCGCATGCGCCAGCTCCGAGTCGGCAGGGCGCATGCGCCAGCTCCGAGTCGGCAGGGCGCATGCGCCAGCTCCGAGTCGGCAGGGCGCATGCGCCAGCTCCGAGTCGGCAGGGCGCATGCGCCAGCTCCGAGTCGGCAGGGCGCATGCGCCAGCTCCGAGTCGGCAGGGCGCATGCGCCAGCTCCGAGTCGGCAGGGCGCATGCGCCAGCTCCGAGTCGGCAGGGCGCATGCGCCAGCTCCGAGTCGGCAGGGCGCATGCGCCAGCTCCGAGTCGGCAGGGCGCATGCGCCAGCTCCGAGTCGGCAGGGCGCATGCGCCAGCTCCGAGTCGGCAGGGCGCATGCGCCAGCTCCGAGTCGGCAGGGCGCATGCGCCAGCTCCGAGTCGGCAGGGCGCATGCGCCAGCTCCGAGTCGGCAGGGCGCATGCGCCAGCTCCGAGTCGGCAGGGCGCATGCGCCAGCTCCGAGTCGGCAGGGCGCATGCGCCAGCTCCGAGTCGGCAGGGCGCATGCGCCAGCTCCGAGTCGGCAGGGCGCATGCGCCAGCTCCGAGTCGGCAGGGCGCATGCGCCAGCTCCGAGTCGGCAGGGCGCATGCGCCAGCTCCGAGTCGGCAGGGCGCATGCGCCAGCTCCGAGTCGGCAGGGCGCATGCGCCAGCTCCGAGTCGGCAGGGCGCATGCGCCAGCTCCGAGTCGGCAGGGCGCATGCGCCAGCTCCGAGTCGGCAGGGCGCATGCGCCAGCTCCGAGTCGGCAGGGCGCATGCGCCAGCTCCGAGTCGGCAGGGCGCATGCGCCAGCTCCGAGTCGGCAGGGCGCATGCGCCAGCTCCGAGTCGGCAGGGCGCATGCGCCAGCTCCGAGTCGGCAGGGCGCATGCGCCAGCTCCGAGTCGGCAGGGCGCATGCGCCAGCTCCGAGTCGGCAGGGCGCATGCGCCAGCTCCGAGTCGGCAGGGCGCATGCGCCAGCTCCGAGTCGGCAGGGCGCATGCGCCAGCTCCGAGTCGGCAGGGCGCATGCGCCAGCTCCGAGTCGGCAGGGCGCATGCGCCAGCTCCGAGTCGGCAGGGCGCATGCGCCAGCTCCGAGTCGGCAGGGCGCATGCGCCAGCTCCGAGTCGGCAGGGCGCATGCGCCAGCTCCGAGTCGGCAGGGCGCATGCGCCAGCTCCGAGTCGGCAGGGCGCATGCGCCAGCTCCGAGTCGGCAGGGCGCATGCGCCAGCTCCGAGTCGGCAGGGCGCATGCGCCAGCTCCGAGTCGGCAGGGCGCATGCGCCAGCTCCGAGTCGGCAGGGCGCATGCGCCAGCTCCGAGTCGGCAGGGCGCATGCGCCAGCTCCGAGTCGGCAGGGCGCATGCGCCAGCTCCGAGTCGGCAGGGCGCATGCGCCAGCTCCGAGTCGGCAGGGCGCATGCGCCAGCTCCGAGTCGGCAGGGCGCATGCGCCAGCTCCGAGTCGGCAGGGCGCATGCGCCAGCTCCGAGTCGGCAGGGCGCATGCGCCAGCTCCGAGTCGGCAGGGCGCATGCGCCAGCTCCGAGTCGGCAGGGCGCATGCGCCAGCTCCGAGTCGGCAGGGCGCATGCGCCAGCTCCGAGTCGGCAGGGCGCATGCGCCAGCTCCGAGTCGGCAGGGCGCATGCGCCAGCTCCGAGTCGGCAGGGCGCATGCGCCAGCTCCGAGTCGGCAGGGCGCATGCGCCAGCTCCGAGTCGGCAGGGCGCATGCGCCAGCTCCGAGTCGGCAGGGCGCATGCGCCAGCTCCGAGTCGGCAGGGCGCATGCGCCAGCTCCGAGTCGGCAGGGCGCATGCGCCAGCTCCGAGTCGGCAGGGCGCATGCGCCAGCTCCGAGTCGGCAGGGCGCATGCGCCAGCTCCGAGTCGGCAGGGCGCATGCGCCAGCTCCGAGTCGGCAGGGCGCATGCGCCAGCTCCGAGTCGGCAGGGCGCATGCGCCAGCTCCGAGTCGGCAGGGCGCATGCGCCAGCTCCGAGTCGGCAGGGCGCATGCGCCAGCTCCGAGTCGGCAGGGCGCATGCGCCAGCTCCGAGTCGGCAGGGCGCATGCGCCAGCTCCGAGTCGGCAGGGCGCATGCGCCAGCTCCGAGTCGGCAGGGCGCATGCGCCAGCTCCGAGTCGGCAGGGCGCATGCGCCAGCTCCGAGTCGGCAGGGCGCATGCGCCAGCTCCGAGTCGGCAGGGCGCATGCGCCAGCTCCGAGTCGGCAGGGCGCATGCGCCAGCTCCGAGTCGGCAGGGCGCATGCGCCAGCTCCGAGACGGCAGGGCGCATGCGCCAGCTCCGAGACGGCAGGGCGCATGCGCCAGCTCCGAGACGGCAGGGCGCATGCGCCAGCTCCGAGACGGCAGGGCGCATGCGCCAGCTCCGAGACGGCAGGGCGCATGCGCCAGCTCCGAGACGGCAGGGCGCATGCGCCAGCTCCGAGACGGCAGGGCGCATGCGCCAGCTCCGAGACGGCAGGGCGCATGCGCCAGCTCCGAGACGGCAGGGCGCATGCGCCAGCTCCGAGACGGCAGGGCGCATGCGCCAGCTCCGAGACGGCAGGGCGCATGCGCCAGCTCCGAGACGGCAGGGCGCATGCGCCAGCTCCGAGACGGCAGGGCGCATGCGCCAGCTCCGAGACGGCAGGGCGCATGCGCCAGCTCCGAGACGGCAGGGCGCATGCGCCAGCTCCGAGACGGCAGGGCGCATGCGCCAGCTCCGAGACGGCAGGGCGCATGCGCCAGCTCCGAGACGGCAGGGCGCATGCGCCAGCTCCGAGACGGCAGGGCGCATGCGCCAGCTCCGAGACGGCAGGGCGCATGCGCCAGCTCCGAGACGGCAGGGCGCATGCGCCAGCTCCGAGACGGCAGGGCGCATGCGCCAGCTCCGAGACGGCAGGGCGCATGCGCCAGCTCCGAGACGGCAGGGCGCATGCGCCAGCTCCGAGACGGCAGGGCGCATGCGCCAGCTCCGAGACGGCAGGGCGCATGCGCCAGCTCCGAGACGGCAGGGCGCATGCGCCAGCTCCGAGACGGCAGGGCGCATGCGCCAGCTCCGAGACGGCAGGGCGCATGCGCCAGCTCCGAGACGGCAGGGCGCATGCGCCAGCTCCGAGACGGCAGGGCGCATGCGCCAGCTCCGAGACGGCAGGGCGCATGCGCCAGCTCCGAGACGGCAGGGCGCATGCGCCAGCTCCGAGACGGCAGGGCGCATGCGCCAGCTCCGAGACGGCAGGGCGCATGCGCCAGCTCCGAGACGGCAGGGCGCATGCGCCAGCTCCGAGACGGCAGGGCGCATGCGCCAGCTCCGAGACGGCAGGGCGCATGCGCCAGCTCCGAGACGGCAGGGCGCATGCGCCAGCTCCGAGACGGCAGGGCGCATGCGCCAGCTCCGAGACGGCAGGGCGCATGCGCCAGCTCCGAGACGGCAGGGCGCATGCGCCAGCTCCGAGACGGCAGGGCGCATGCGCCAGCTCCGAGACGGCAGGGCGCATGCGCCAGCTCCGAGACGGCAGGGCGCATGCGCCAGCTCCGAGACGGCAGGGCGCATGCGCCAGCTCCGAGACGGCAGGGCGCATGCGCCAGCTCCGAGACGGCAGGGCGCATGCGCCAGCTCCGAGACGGCAGGGCGCATGCGCCAGCTCCGAGACGGCAGGGCGCATGCGCCAGCTCCGAGACGGCAGGGCGCATGCGCCAGCTCCGAGACGGCAGGGCGCATGCGCCAGCTCCGAGACGGCAGGGCGCATGCGCCAGCTCCGAGACGGCAGGGCGCATGCGCCAGCTCCGAGACGGCAGGGCGCATGCGCCAGCTCCGAGACGGCAGGGCGCATGCGCCAGCTCCGAGACGGCAGGGCGCATGCGCCAGCTCCGAGACGGCAGGGCGCATGCGCCAGCTCCGAGACGGCAGGGCGCATGCGCCAGCTCCGAGACGGCAGGGCGCATGCGCCAGCTCCGAGACGGCAGGGCGCATGCGCCAGCTCCGAGACGGCAGGGCGCATGCGCCAGCTCCGAGACGGCAGGGCGCATGCGCCAGCTCCGAGACGGCAGGGCGCATGCGCCAGCTCCGAGACGGCAGGGCGCATGCGCCAGCTCCGAGACGGCAGGGCGCATGCGCCAGCTCCGAGACGGCAGGGCGCATGCGCCAGCTCCGAGACGGCAGGGCGCATGCGCCAGCTCCGAGACGGCAGGGCGCATGCGCCAGCTCCGAGACGGCAGGGCGCATGCGCCAGCTCCGAGACGGCAGGGCGCATGCGCCAGCTCCGAGACGGCAGGGCGCATGCGCCAGCTCCGAGACGGCAGGGCGCATGCGCCAGCTCCGAGACGGCAGGGCGCATGCGCCAGCTCCGAGACGGCAGGGCGCATGCGCCAGCTCCGAGACGGCAGGGCGCATGCGCCAGCTCCGAGACGGCAGGGCGCATGCGCCAGCTCCGAGACGGCAGGGCGCATGCGCCAGCTCCGAGACGGCAGGGCGCATGCGCCAGCTCCGAGGACGGCAGGGCGCATGCGCCAGCTCCGAGACGGCAGGGCGCATGCGCCAGCTCCGAGACGGCAGGGCGCATGCGCCAGCTCCGAGACGGCAGGGCGCATGCGCCAGCTCCGAGACGGCAGGGCGCATGCGCCAGCTCCGAGACGGCAGGGCGCATGCGCCAGCTCCGAGACGGCAGGGCGCATGCGCCAGCTCCGAGACGGCAGGGCGCATGCGCCAGCTCCGAGACGGCAGGGCGCATGCGCCAGCTCCGAGACGGCAGGGCGCATGCGCCAGCTCCGAGACGGCAGGGCGCATGCGCCAGCTCCGAGACGGCAGGGCGCATGCGCCAGCTCCGAGACGGCAGGGCGCATGCGCCTACGTTCTTACTTTATTTCGCATTATCATTTTCGGGTACACACCTACGACTGCAGTTTTTTGGACTCCTCATTACGCCGGCGTCGAACGCAGGGTACTCTCTTCCCCGCGCAGGCTCGGCTGTCAAAGCGTTCGAGCAAAGCGACAGGGACCACTCATGATTGGAATAGAAAATAATATCACTACGCCTGTGCTCGAAGAATTGACTGTCCCCCGTCCCCTCACGGCTTCGTGGAAATGGTTGTTTTTATTCTGTTTCATGGTGCATACTCACCATTCCCTGCAGGAATACGTAAAATAAAGATCGCTAGATATGCTACGCAGAGTGAGTAGCAAGTACATATACCACGTCTGTGTGCCTTCGCGCATGCGTCCTGCTGCCTCCGCCTCCAAACAAATACGTCCGCAATTCCCCCACTTGGCCACACGATGGCATTAGAGACCACAGGAAGAACTAATGTTAAGCACGTGGTATGCTTATGTCATCACGAGGCTTGCTGCTTAGCATTACCTTTGGTAGCAGATAATGGATATGTAATAAATATGTCGGTACAGCAGTAACATACAAGGCTATATAAGAATAACACGAGAATACCCTGCCTGGAGGCAAGGAACTTTACGACCTCCGTCTGGGAACTCCAGCACCATGTGCCTGCACCCACCTCTTTGGCAACTGCTCCAGCTGTACCTTCTGTTCCAGAGCACAACGCAATACTACTAAGGAAACAAACGGAGTTCTGTGTAGGCCCAAGGAAAAGAATGGTATGTTTCTTTCCGTACTGAAAACAAGCAAGTAAGCAATCAAAGACAGAAGCCATTCCTAGAATACTGCTGTGAGAAAGATAGTGGCAGAGAAGAAAGAATCCACATTTCCCTAAACAGATGCTCCAAAAAGAAAGAAAAATCCATTTCTTTTAAACATTCCCTGTTTGAAGACAGATACCACCCTCACACTTTAAAAGCATTAAAAGAAAATAAAATGCACAGTGTAATCTCCTCCAACAATACATCTATTTGGTCTAGGCAGCAAGTGGCGCAGCTCTGTGTCATAAAGAACTGAAGTCATAAGCACCAACCTCCTAAGCTCCAGTCAAACCAACCAAACACGCCTACGGGCAGGCACAATCCTGAAGTAAGACAGCTCTTCTTCTGTAGTCATTCTTGGGACACACGCTATCTCAGTGGAACAGAGTACAAACTTACTAGGAGGAAAACCTGTAAGAGACTGAGGAATGAACTTCTACAGGAGCAACATGGACCCACAGCACAGACTCCTGGAGATCCGTTCTCACTTTCTTTTCATGACAGAGGAAAAACACAATGTTGAGGGGGGGGAGGAGGGGAAGGGAGGGGTTTGAGGGAGCAGGAAATTAAGTAAAAACTAATGAACTAACTGCCACTGGCCTCAGGTCATTCTGTTGGTCTTCCAGCAGTACATTTCCTACCTGTAGCATAATTTTGTTTTTCCACTAGCAGCTCAATTCCGATGTCCGTGAGATTGAGGTCATTTTTAAGTTGCTTATTTAATCAGATCAAGGTTACACCTTCCTCACACAGTTTCATTAGCTCAAGCTCCTCCTGAAAATCTTGGTCACTATGACTGAGTAAGCAGGCAGATTTCTGAACCACACCCACATATGCATTCTCAGCATTAACTAAAAATAAGTAACATAAGAGGACAGGTAGAATAAAGAAATACACACGTTATCAACAGGTAGGCAGCATGTCAAGCAGCAGCCAGTCCCGGATAAAGATAACAGCAACACATCTGAACAGCTTCTGACAAAACCTGCAATTTCTTGTAAGGAATAAATCATGACAGAAGTTGACACTGAAGAACAAATTGTCAGCCTGGGGTAGTCCACATTACTGAATTTACCTCAGAATCTGTGGTTCTATTTCCTCAGCAGCAAAAGTACTAACAGGAATCAAGTTTTCCTTCAGCCTCAGCTACTATCTGCTCTTCACACCACTTTACCAATGTCATCCCAACTGATTTTCCTAACTGTCTTGATGTTATACATCACACCAGCAGTATCGCTTACAAACAGCAATTCAAGGCATAGTAGTTTTATTTGTTCGGCAGTAGTTACTGAGGGTTTTGTAGTCTTCTGATGCATTGTTTGATTGGATAAAAACTTGGATTTTTATAATGTCATTTATCTAGGATTGAAGAACAGCAACATCATCATAAACAGCCACTTAAGTTCATTTAGGGAGGAGTAAAAAGTCAGATGCTGAATCCATTTAACAGCTGTGGGAATGCCAGAAAGACTATTCAGAGCAGCAGCTGTGAAGCAAGATAAACAGCATGAGAACCAAGGACACCTCTAGAAGAGGAGAAAAAAAGTAAAAGGAACTGCTCATGGCTCTGATTGGATAAGTGCGGTTATGGAGGATTTGTGGAATATTCTGTTGACATATGCAAAGGTGGATGGGAAAGTTGTAAGAGCAGAAGGGAAAGCTAAAAAAGGAAACTTGAGGATGTAAGTGATGTGAAAACTTGTAATAAATTATTTGGATCGTTCACATCTGAGTCTATGCATCAGATACTGCAAAAAGCCTCTTACATGGTCTCTGAAATACCGCAAGCAATCTCTGTAACACACTCTGGCTTAATATATCCTTGTTATTGCCTGAATCTACAGGGAAGAATCCAAAAATATGTCAGATAAAATACTTTTTCCACAGATACTGCTACCCAAAATGTTTAAAAAAAAAAAAAAGAGAGAGAGAAAAAAAAATCATTAGGGAGCCTTTGCTGCCTTCAGTACTTGGTCCTTGCTCATAGATAATCCAAACAGATTTTATATGCCTTCCTCTGTTTACAGCAAACACCACTGGGACTGAAAACAGAAAGCATTTAACTTAGTTTTAGAATTAAAGAGAATTACAATTCTCAACTTCTTTCTGCTGCTCAGCTTCCAACTTCCCTTCAGCTAAACAAAATGTAACAGAGACATGCTCATCTTACAAGCTATATGCAGTAAGAGAGATACAGTGAAACATTAACTATTTATTTCATCAGTTATTATCGTGAAAGACTTGAAACTATCCCCACGAAGAGTGTGGGCCTTAAGAAAAACAGCTAGAGAACAAATAAGTAACTAAGCAATTAAATGCACAACAACATTTATACATGAAGGTTACATGGCAGATGCTTCTGCTGGAAAGAAGAGTGATATAAAATTATAAGCCTTCAGAGTGGATTCTCTACTACCGATTATGAATTTATAAATTAGACAAGGAACCAGACAACATTTAATGGGAGAGAGTGCTACTTTCAGGAGTTGGGGGTGGTGATTGTGGTTTTTTGTTTGTTTGTTTTGTCTGCTATGGGCAGAGCATGTGCTCCTTAGGCAGGAACAAGCAGGAGCCCACAGGCCAAATAAAGTGGTAACATAGTGCAAAGCATATATTTCACTTGCAAACATTTCCGTTACAACACTAGATAAAGATTTTTTTCATTACTCTCCTGTAAATGTGCCCAACCTTAAGACGAACAATCACACCACCCATTTCATGCCCTCAGTTCTCCAAATCCCTGGACAAATGAGAAAAGAAAGGGACTCTTACTCAGATATCATAGATTCATCATAGAATGGCCTGAGTTGAAAAGGACCACAATGAACATGCAGTTCCAACCCCCTGCTATGTGCAGGGTCACCAACCACCAGACCAGGCTGCCCAGAGCCACATCCAGCCTGGCCTTGAATGTCTCCAGGGATGGGGCACCCACAACACCCTTGAGCAACCTGTTCCAGTGCATCACCACCCTCTGAGTGAAAAACCTCCTCCTAATATCTAATCTAAACCTTCCCTGTCTCAGTTTAACCATTCCTCCTTGTCCTATCACGCTCATAAGCAGCCATTCCCCCTCCTGTTTATACACTCCTTTCAAGTACAGGAAGGCCACAACAAAGTCTCCCAGAGTCTCAACCTTTCCTCATAGGAGAGGTGCTCCAGCCCTCTGATCATCTTAGCAGCCCTCCTCTGGACCCACTCCAAGAGCTCTGTGTCTTTCTTGTGCTGGGGGCCTCAGGCCTGGACAAAGTACTGCAGATGGGGCCTCACAAGAGCTGAGTAGAAGGGGACAATCACCTCCCTGCTGGCCACCCCTTTTTTAAAGGCACCCCACGATATAGTTGGCCTTCTCCAAGCACACACTGCTGGTTCATGCCCAGCTTCTCATCCACCAGGACCCCCAAGTCCTTCTCTGCAGGGCTGCTCTCTAGGGGTTCTTCACCCAGTCTGCATAAATACTTGGCACTGCCCCAGCCCAAGTGCAGCACTCCGCACTTGGCCTTATTGAACCTCATTAGGTTCACATGGGCCCACTTCTCCAGCATGTCCAGGTCCCTCTGGATGTCTTCCCTTCTTTCTAATGTATCAACTGTACTGCTCAGCTTGGTATCATCCACAAACTT
>NW_024096041.1:0-60148 GCF_016699485.2 Gallus gallus
GGGGGCAATGGGGGCTGTGGGGTCAATGGGGGCATTGGGGGCTATGGGGTGAATGGGGGTAATGGGGGCAATGGGGTGAGTGGGGGTTGTGGGGGCAATGGGGGCAATGGGGGCATTGGGGGCAATGGGACCATTGAAGGCAATGGGGGCAATGGGGGCTGTGGGGGTTGTGGGGGCAATGGGGGCAATGGGGGCTGTGGGGCCATTGGGGGCAATGGGGTGAATGGGGTGAATGGGGCCATTGGGGGCAATGGGACCACTGGGGGCAATGGGGGCTGTGGGGGTTGTGGGGTTATTGGGGGTAATGGGGATAATGGGGGCTGGGGGGTCAGTGAGGGCATGGAGGTGAATGGGGGTAATGGGGGCATTGGGGTCAATGGGGTGAATGGGGGTAATGGGGGCATTGAGGGCAATGGGGGCAATGGGGGTAATGGGGGCATTGGGGTCAATGTGGGCAATGGGGGCTGTGGGATCAATGGGGGTAATGGGGGCATTGAGGTCAATGGGGGCATTGGGGTCAATGGGGGCATTGGGGGTATTGAGGCCATTGGGGGTAATGGGGTCAATGGGGTCAGTGGGGGCATTGGGGGCTATGGGGTGAATGGGGGTAATGGGGGCATTGGAGGCAATGGGGTGAATGGGGGAAATGGGGGCAATGGGGGCTGTGGGGTCAATGGGGGCAATGGGGTGAATGCGTCCACTGGGGGCAATGGGGGCAATGGGGGCAATGGGGTCAATGTGGGCATTGGGGTCAATGGGGGCAATGGGGTGAATGGGGCCATTGGGGGCAATGGGGGCAATGGGGGTAATGGGGGCAATGAGGGCAATGGGGGCTGTGGGGTCAGTGGGGGCAATGGGGTGAATGGGGGTTGTGGGGGTAATGGAGGCAATGGGAGTAATGGGGGCTGTGGGGGCAATGGGGGTAATGGGGGTAATTGGGGGCAATGGAGGCAATGGTGTCAATGGGGGCATTGGGGGTATTGAGGCCATTGGGGGTAATGGGGGCAATGGGGTGAGTGGGGGCTGTGGAGCCAATGGGGGCATTGGAGGCAATGGGGTGAATGGGGGCAATGGGGGCAATGGGGCCATTGGGGGCAATGGGGGTAATGGGGCCATTGGGGGCAATGGGGGCAATGGGGGCAATGGAGACATTGGGGGCTGTGGGGTCAATGGGGGCAATGGGGGTAATGGGGGCAATGGGGGTAATGGGGGTATTGGGGTCAATGGGGGTAATGGGGGCATTGGGGGCAATGGGGGCAATGGGGTCAATGGGGGCATTGGGGGCTGTGGGGCCATTGGGGGCAATGGGGTGAATGGGGTGAATGGGGGTAATGGGGGCAATGGGGGCAATGGGAGCAATGGGGGCTGTGGGGTCAGTGAGGACTATGGGGTCAATGGGGGTAATGGGGGCAACGGGGACTATGGGGTCAATGGGGACAGTGGGGGCAATGGGGTCAATGGGGGTAATGGGGGCATTGGGGGCAATGGGGGCTGTGGGGTCAGTGAGGACTATGGGGTCAATGGGGGCATTGGAGACATTGGGGTCAATGGGGGCAATGGGGGCTGTGGGGTCAATGGGGTCAATGGGGTCAGTGGGGTGAATGGGGTCACATACCGGGGGCGGAGCCGTCTCCTTTGCTGGGGGCGGAGCCAGAGAGGGCGGGGCCGGGGGGCGGGGCCGCCTTCAGGTAGGCGGAGCCGTAGAGGGGGGCGGGGCCGGCGAAGCTCTCCTCTGATTGGTAGAAAGCGCCGAAGTCTCCGCCCCCGGAAGTCTCCTCCCCTCCCCCCGCCCACGGAGCCGCCTCCCCGCCGGGGGCTGCCTGGAAAAGGGGGCGTGGCCTGATTAAGCCACGCCCCCCCCCCCATCGAGCCCCATAGGGAAGCGTTGACCCCCCCCCGTAAGCCCCGCCCACAAGCAACGCCGCCATTGGAAGCCCCGCCTCCTCTCATAAGCCCCGCCCACACCATCATGAAGGACACGCCCCCTCCTTCGCACTGCCCACCAGCGGCCTTAAGCCACGCCCCCAATAGCCCCCGTAGGCCACGCCCCCTTCCACAAAGCCCCGCCTACATCGCCACGAAGGCCACGCCCCCTACCATAAGCCAATGGGACTCAATGGGACCCAATCGGGACCAATGGGACTCAAGGGGACCCAATGGAAACCAATGGGAGTCAATGTTAACCAATGGGGATCAATGGGACTCAATGGGACTCAATGGAAACCAATGGGGATCAATGGGACCCAATGGAAACCTATGGGACTCAATAAGAATCAGTGGGGATCAATGGGGACCAATGGGACTCGATGGGAGTCAATGAGAGTCAATGGGGATCAATGGGACTCAATGGGACTTAATGGGACCCAATGGAAACCAATGGGACTCAATGGAAACCAATGGAGACCAATGGGACTCAATGGGAGTCAATGGGGATCAATGGGAATTAATGGGAACCAATAGAAACCAATGGGACTCAATGGGAACCAATGGGACCCAATGGGGCTCAATGGAAACCAATGGGGACTCAATGCGACTCAGTGGGACTCAATCGGAATCAATGGGGCCCAATGGGGCCCAATGGGACTCAATGGAAACCAATGGGACTCAATGGGAGTCAATGGGGATCAATGGGGACCAATGGATATCAACGGGACCCAATGGAAACCAATGGGGATCAAAGGACACACGGGGCTACTTGGGGGTCACTTGGGGGTCCCGTGGGGGTCCATTGGGGCGTCCCTCCCCCGACCCCCCCCCAAAGCTCACCACGATGGTGGCCAACTGCACGAAGCCCCTCCCACATCACCACGAAGGCCACGCCCCCACCCACAAGCCCCGCCCACAACCACTCCGTATGCAGACCACGCCCCTCCTTAAGCCCCGCCCACCCGATCTACCCCAGTCGGAGGCCACACCCCTTCCAAGCCCCGCCCACACCGCCGCGAAGGCCACGCCCCCGCCCCGCAAGCCCCGCCCTCCAGCGCCAACCCTTTAGGCCACGCCCCCTCCCATAAGCCCCGCCCAACACATGTCCCCCATTAAGCCACGCCCCACCCATAGGCTCCGCCCACCCCCGTTCTCCCTTTATGCCACGCCCCCTTCATAAGCCCCGCCCACCGCCACGTCCCCACCCAGCCCTAAACCGGAAGCCCCGCCCCCCTTCCCGCCGGAAGTCCCGCCCACCTGGGAGAGTGCCCATTGGGCGGCAGCGATGGCGGTGGAGGCCACGGAGGCGGCGCTGGCGCGGGGCGGGCCTTCCGCTGACCCCGCCCCCTGCACCTCCCTGGGGGCGGGGCCACGGTCAGGGGGCGTGGCCACACGGAAAAGGGGCGGGGCTTATGGGAGGGGGCGGGGCTAAATGGCCCCTAAACAATGGGCAGTGTACATTTGGGGGGAGGGGTTTAATAGAAGGGGGTGTGGCCAAAAGGGAACCCGGGGGGCGGGGCTTATGGGAGGGGGCGTGGCCTATAGTGACGGTGTGGTGGGCGGGGATTATGGGAGGGGGCGTGGCTTAAAGGGGACAGTTGGTGGGCGGGGCGTATGGAGGGGGCGGGGCTTAAGGGCCCCTAAACAACGGGCAGTGTGCATTTGGGTGGGGAGGAGGGGCTTAATCGAAGGGGGCGGGGCTTAAAGGAGGGGGCGTGGCCTGAAGTGGGTGGGGTCTGAGATGGGCGTGGCTTAAGGGTGGGGGCGTGGCCTGAAGTGGGTGGGGTCTGAGATGGGCGTGGCTTATGGGAGGGGGCGTGGCCTAATGGGGCTGGTCGGTGGTGGGTGGGGCTTATGGGAGGGGGCGGGGCTTAAGGGCCCATAAACAATGGGCAGCGTGCATTTGGGGGGAGGAGTTTAATAGAAGGGGGCGGGGCTAGATGGAGTGAGGGCGTGGCCTATTGGGGCATGTGGTGGGCGGGGCTTATGGGAGGGGGCGTGGCCTAAAGAGGGACTGGAGGTTGGCGGGGCTTATCGGAGGGGCGTGGCCTAAAGGGGGTACCAGTTGTGGGCGGGGCTTATGGAGGGGGTGTGGCCTAAAGGTTACAAGTGCTGGGCGGGGCTTATGGAGGGGGCGTGGCCTAAGGGGGGCATGTGGTGGGCGTGGCTTATTGGAGGGGGCGTGGCTTAAAAGGGGTGGCCTTCGTGGTGATGTGAGCGGGGCTTACAGGAGGAGCTGTGGCTTCCAATGAATGTACAGCTCGTGGGCGGGGCTTATGAGAGGGGGCGTGGCTTAACCGGCTGCTAAACAATGGGCTGCGTGCATGGGGGGTGGGGTTTAATCGAAGGGGGCGTGGCTTGAGGGGTGTGTGGGTGTGGCTTGTGGTAATGGGCAGGGCTTATGGATACTTATCATGGACGTGATTGGGTCAGCCAGCTTGGGGCGTGGCCTAATGGGAGTGGGTGGGGCTTTCGGGTTGGGGGCGTGGCCTCTTTGTGAGGGGCATAATGGTAGGGGCGGGGCTTGTGGAGGGGGCGTGGCCAATGGCACAATGGGCGGGGCTTAATGCCCGTCACACAGCATTGGTTGGAACAGTGGGGGTGGGGCTTAAGGGAAACGGGGCGGGGCTTGTTGGTTGGGGGGCGGGGCCTGGGGGTTGGAGGCCGTGGCTTGGCTTATAGTGGGCGTGGCTTAAGGCGATTGGGGGCGGGGCTTAAGCTAAGGCATGGGGCTTAATGGGAGGGTTTAAATGGAAGGGGGCGTGGCTTGCTGGCTGTGGGAGGGGCCTATTGGGCTTGGGGGCGTGGCCTGTTGGGTTGGGGGGCGTGGCCTCACCGCTTGGAGCCTTTGGCGAATTCCACGTTGATGCTTTTGCCATCGATGTGGAGGGGGGGGTGGAGGGCCTGCAGCATCTGCAGCAGCTGGGAGGCCTCCTGGGGGGGGGGGACGACAAACATGGGGGGCTGAGATGGGGGGTGGCAGCCGGGGGGTAAGAAGGGGATGGGTCAAGGGGGGTCGGGGGGGTCAGAAATGGGGCAGGGAGGGGAGAATGGGGATAAAAAGGGGGAAAAGTGGATGGAGGAGATATGGGGGAGGGACATGGGGGGGACATGGGGGGTGGCAGCCAGGGGGGGGTCGTGGGGGGGTCAGAAATGGGGCAGGGAGGGGAGAATGGGGACATAAAGGGGGAAAAAGGGGATGGAGGAGACGTGGAGGGGGGGACATGGGGGGCTGATGGGGGGTGGCAGCCGGGGGGGAAGAAGGGGCAGCCGGGGGGCGGTCGTGGGGGGGTCAGAAATGGGGCAGGGAGGGGAGAAGGGGGATAAAAAGGGGGAAAAGGGGAAGGAGGAGATATGGGGGAGGGACATGGGGGGGACATGGGGGGTGGCAGCCGGGGGAGGGTCGTGGGGGGGTCAGAAATGGGGCAGGGAGGGGAGAATGGGGACATAAAGGGGGAAAAAGGGGATGGAGGAGACGTGCAGGGGGGGACATGGGGGGCTGATGGGGGGTGGCAGCCGGGGGGGAAGAAGGGGCAGCCGGGGGGCGGTCGTGGGGGGGTCAGAAATGGGGCAGGGAGGGGAGAAGGGGGATAAAAAGGTGGAAAAAGGGGATGGTGGGAACACGGAGAGGAATATAGGACTAAATGGAAATCAATGGGGAGCAATGGGGAACAATGGAAACCAATGGGAGTCAATGGTAACCAATGGAGATGAATGGGACTCAATGGCACTCAATGGGACCCAATGGAAACCAATAGGACTCAATGGGGATCAATGGAAACCAATGGGGATCAATGAAAACCAATGGGGACCAATGGGACCCAATGGAACTCAATGGAAACCAATGGAAACCAATGGGAATCAATGTTAACCAATGGGACTCAATGGGACTCAATGGGACTCAATGGAACTCACTGGGACTCAATGGAACTCAATGGGACTCAATGGGACTCAATGAGACTCAATGGGAATCAATGGGACCCAATAGAAACCAATGGGATTCAATGGAAACCAATGGGACTCAATGGGACCCAATAGGACTCAGTGGAAACCAATGGGACTCAATAGGAATCAATGGAAACCAATGGGGAGCAATGGGACTCAATGCGACCCAATGGAAACCAATGGGACTCAATGGGACTCAATGGAAACCAATGGGACCCAATAGAAACCAATGGGACTCAATGGGACTCAATGGGGATCAATGGGACTCAATGGGACTCAATGGAAACCAATGGGACTCAATGGAAACCAATGGGACTCAATGGGACTCAATGGAAACCAATGGGACTCAATGGAAACCAATGGGACCCAATAGAAACCAATGGGGATAAATGGGACTCAATGGGACTCAATGGAAACCAATGGGACTCAATGGAAACCAACGGGACCCAATAGAAACCAATGGGACCCAATGGAAACCAATGGGACTCAATGGGACCCAATGGAAACCAATGGAATCCAATGGGACTCAATGGGAGTCAATGGAAACCAATGGGACTCAATGGGACTCAATGGAAACTAATGGGACTCAATGGGACCCAATGGAACTCAATGGGACTCAATGGGAACTAATGGAAACCAATGGGACCCAATAGAAACCAATGGGACTCAATGAGAATCAATGGGACTCAATGGGACTCAATGGGACTCAATAGGAATCAATGGGACTCAATGGGGATCAATGAAAACCAATGGGGACCAATGGGACCCAATGGAACTCAATGGAAACCAATGGAAACCAATGGGAATCAATGTTAACCAATGGGACTCAATGGGGACCAATGGGACTCAATGGGACTCAATGGAACTCACTGGGACTCAATGGAACTCAATGGGACTCAATGGGACTCAATGGGAATCAATGGGAATCAATGGGACCCAATAGAAACCAATGGGACTCAATGGAAACCAATGGGGATCAATGGGACTCAATGGAAACCAATGGGACTCAATGTTAACCAATGGAACGCAATGGGACTCAATGGGACTCAATGGAAACCAATGGGACCCAATGGAAACCAATGGGACTCAATGGGACTCAATGGAAACCAATGGAAACCAATGGGACCCAATGGAAACCAATGGGACTCAATGGGACTCAATGGGACCCAATGGAAACCAATGGGACTCAATGGGACTTCAATGCGACCCAATGGAAACCAATGGGACTCAATGGGCCTCAATGGAAACCAATGGGACCCAATGGAAACCAATGGGGATCAATGGGACTCAATGGGACTCAATGGGACTCAATGTGACCCAATAGAAACAAATGGGGATCAATGGGACTCAATGGGAATCAATGGGACTCAATGTGACCCAATAGAAACCAATGGGACTCAATGAAAACCAATGGGACTCAATGGAAACCAATGGAAACCAATGGGGATCAATGGGGATCAATGGAAACCAATGGAACTCAATGGGACCCAATGGAAACCAATGGGACTCAATGGGACTCAATGCGACCCAATGGAAACCAATGGGACTCAATGGGCCTCAATGTAAACCAATGGGACCCAATAGAAACCAATGGGACTCAATGGGACTCAATGGAAACCAATGGGACCCAATGGAACTCAATGGGGACAAGGGCCCACTTGGGGGTCCCGTGGGGGTCCCGTGGGGGGTCCCCCCCCCCCCAAAGCTCACCACGATGGTGGCCAACTGCACGAAGGCGAAGCTCTGTGACTCAATGGGAGTCAATGGAAACCAATGGGGATCAATGGGACTCAATGGGACTCAATGGAAACCAATGGGACTCAATGTTAACCAATGGAACCCAATGGGACTCAATGGGACTCAATGGAAACCAATGGAAACCAATGGGACTCAATGGGCCTCAATGGGACACAATGGAAACCAATGGAAACCAATGGGACCCAATAGAAACCAATGGGACTCAATGGGACTCAATGGGACCCAATAGAAACCAATGGGACTCAATGGGACTCAATGGAAACCAATGGGACCCAATGGAAACCAATGGGGATCAATGGGACTCAGTGGAAACCAATGGGACCCAATGTTAACCAATGGAACGCAATGGGACTCAATGGGACTCAATGGAAAGCAATGCAACGCAATGGGACTCAATGGGACTCAATGGAAACCAATGGAAACCAATGGGACCCAATGGAAACCAATGGGACTCAATGGGACTCAATGGGGACCAATGGGACTCAATGGAAACCAATGGGACCCAATAGAAACCAATGGGACTCAATGGGACTCAATGGGGACCAATGGGACTCAATGGAAACCAATGGGACCCAATAGAAACCAATGGGACTCAATGGGACTCAATGGGGACCAATGGGACTCAATGGAAACCAATGGGACCCAATAGAAACCAATGGGACTCAATGGGACTCAATGGAAACCAATGGGACCCAATGGAAACCAATGGGGATCAATGGAAACCAATGGGGATCAATGGGACTCAATGGGAATCAATGGGACTCAATGGGACGCAATGGAAACCAATGGAAACCAATGGGGATCAATGAAAACCAATGGGGACCAATGGGACCCAATGGAACTCAATGGAAACCAATGGAAACCAATGGGAATCAATATTAACCAATGGGACGCAATGGGACTCAATGGGACTCAATGGAAACCAATGGGACTCAATGGAACTCAATGGGACTCAATGGGACTCAATGAGAATCAATGGGAATCAATGGGACCCAATAGAAACCAATGAGACCCAATAGAAACCAATGGGACTCAATAGGACTCAATGGGGACCAATGGGACTCAATGGGACCCAATGGGACTCAATGGGCCTCAATGGAATCCAATGGGACCCAATGGAAACCAATGGGACTCAATGGAAACCAATGGAACGCAATGGGACTCAATGGGACTCAAAGGGCCACTTGGGGGTCCCATGGGGGTCCCGTGGGGGGGTCCCCCCCCCCCCCAAAGCTCACCACGATGGTGGCCAACTGCACGAAGGCGAAGCTCTGTGACTCAATGGGCCTCAATGGAAACCAATGGGACCCAATGGAAACCAATGGGACCCAATAGAAACCAATGGGACTCAATGGGACTCAATGGAAACCAATGGGACCCAATGGAAACCAATGGGGATCAATGGGACTCAATGGAAACCAATGGGACCCAATGTTAACCAATGGGACTCAATGGGACTCAATGAGAATCAATGGGAATCAATGGGCCTCAATGGAAACCAATGGGACTCAATGGGACCCAATAGAAACCAATGGGATTCAATGGAAACCAATGGGACTCAATGGGACTCAATGTGACCCAATAGAAACCAATGGGACTCAATGAAAACCAATGGGACTCAATGGAAACCAATGGAAACCAATGGGGATCAATGGGGATCAATGGAAACCAATGGAACTCAATGGGACCCAATGGAAACCAATGGGACTCAATGGGACTCAATGGAAACCAATGGGACTCAATGGAAACCAATGGGACCCAATGGAAACCAATGGGGACCAATGGGACCCAATGGAACTCAATGGAAACCAATGGGAGTCAATGGGACTCAATAGGAATCAATGGGACTCAATGGAAACCAATGGAACTCAATGGGACCCAATGGGACTCAATGGGACTCAATGGAAACCAATGGAAACCAATGGGACTCAATGGGACCCAATGGAACTCAGTGGGGACAAGGGCCCACTTGGGGGTCCCGTGGGGGTCCCGTGGGGGGGTCCCCCCCCCCCCAAAGCTCACCACGATGGTGGCCAACTGCACGAAGGCGAAGCCGCGGTTGAGCTGCGTCTGTCTGTCTTTGATGACGCGGACGTTGGCGGCCGAGAGGGCGGCGAATGGGGCCAAGGCGGCCAGGATGGACTCCAGGCTGCTCTGAGGGTGGAGGTTGCGGAGGATGATGGCTGTGGGGCGGAGGGGGAGGACGTGTGTGGGGCTGGACCCATAGATGGACCCCAAAGGGCTTCCCGGACCCATAGATTGACCCCCAAGTGGACACGGGACCCATAGATGGGCCCTAAAGGGCTCCCAGGACCCATAGATTGACCCCCAAGTGGACACGGGACCCATAGATGGACCCCAAAGGGCTCCCAGGACCCATAGATTGACCCCCAAGTGAACCCGGGACCCATAAATGGGCCCTAAAGGGCTCCCAGGACCCATAGAGTGACCCCAAAGGGCTCCCAGGACCCATAGATGACGCCTGAGATATATAGGGTTGGGATCTGGACCCATAGAGTGACCCCCAACTGAACCCGGGACCCATAGATGGACCCCAAAGGGCTCCCAGGACCCATAGATTGACCCCCAAGTGGACCCAGGACCCATAGATGGGCCCTAAAGGGCTCCCAGGACCCATAGATTGACCCCCAAGTGGACCCAGGACCCATAGATGGGCCCTAAAGGGCTCCCAGGACCCATAGAGTGACCCCAAAGGGCTCCCAGGACCCATAGATGACGCCTGAGATATATAGGGTTGGGATCTGGACCCATAGAGTGACCCCCAACTGAACCCGGGACCCATAGATGGACCCCAAAGGGCTCCCAGGACCCATAGATTGACCCCCAAGTGGACCCAGGACCCATAGATGGGCCCTAAAGGGCTCCCAGGACCCATAGATGGACACCAAAGGGCTCCCCGGACCCATAGATTGACCCCCAAGTGGACCCAGGACCCATAGATGGGCCCTAAAGGGCTCCCAGGACCCATAGAGTGACACCAAAGTGGACCCAGGACCCATAGATTGACCCCCAAGTGGACCCAGGACCCATAGATTGACCCCCAAGTGGACCCAGGACCCATAAATTGACCCACAAGTGAACCCGGGACCCATAGAGTGACCCCAAAGTGAACCCGGGACCCAAAAATGGACACCAAAGGGCTCCCAGGACCCATAGATGGACCCCAAAGGGCTCCCAGGACCCATAGAGTGACCCCCAAGTGGACCCAGGACCCATAGAGTGACCCACAAGAGAACCCAGGACCCATAGATGGAACCCAAACGGCTCCCAACGCCAATGGGAGGAACCAAGATGGCGGCCGAGATCTATGGGGTGGGAATCTGGACCCATAGATGGACCCCAAAGGGCTCCCAGGACCCATAGAGTGCCCCCCAAGTGAACACGGGACCTATAGAGTGACCCCAAAGGGCTCCCAGGACCCATAGATGGACACCAAAGGGCTCCCCGGACCCATAGATTGACCCCCAAGTGGACCCAGGACCCATAGATGGGCCCTAAAGGGCTCCCAGGACCCATAGATGGACACCAAAGGGCTCCCAGGACCCATAGAGTGACCCCCAAGTGACCCCCAAATCCCCTCTCAGGACCCCCAAAGCCCCCCAATATCCCCCCCAAAACCCCTCCAAGACCCCCAATTCTCCCCCAAAGACCCCCAAAGCCCCCCCATATCCCCCCCAACCCCCCCCAAGACCCCCAATTCCCCCTCCAAGACCCCCAAATCCCCCCCAATCCCCCCCAAAGCCCCCCAATATCCCCCCAACCCCTCCCCCAGGACCCCCAATTCCCTCCCCAGGACCCCCAAAGCCCCCCAATATCCCCCCCCAAACCCCTCCAAGACTCCCAAATCCCCCCCAGGACCCCCAAATACCCCCTCAGGACCCCCCAAATCCCCCAATCCCCCCCCAGGACCCCCAATTCTCCCCTCAGGACCCCCAAAACCCCCAAATCCCCCCCTCCAAGACCCCCAAATCCTCCCCAATATCCCCCCAATTCCCCCCCAGGACCCCCAAATCCCACCAAAACCCCCAAATCCCCCCCCAGGACCCCCAAATCCCCCCAATATCCCCCCAAACCCCCCAGGAACCCCAAATACCCCCTCCGGACCCCCAGGACCCCCAATTCCCCCCCCAGGACCCCCAAAGTCCCCCAATATCCCCCCAAATCCCCTCCAAGACCCCCAAATCCTCCCCAATATCCCCCCAGTTCCCCCCCCAGGACCCCCAAACCCCTCCAAGACCCCCAAAATCCCCCCCAGGACCCCCAAAGCCCCCCAATATCCCCCCCAAAACCCCTCCAAGACCCCCAAATACCCCCCCAGGACCCCCAAAGCCCCCCAAAACCCCTCCAAGACCCCCAAATCCCCCCTCAGGACCCCCAAGACCCCCAATTGCCCCCCCCAGGACCCCCAAAGCCCCGCAATATGCCCCCCAAAACCCCTCCAAGACCCCCAAATACACCCCAGGACCCCCAAATCCCCCCAAAACCCCCAAATCCCCCCCCAGGACCCCCAAAGCCCCCCAATATCCCCCCAAAACCCCTCCAGGACCCCCAAAGCCCCCCAATATCCCCCCCAAAACCCCTCCAAGACCCCCAAATACCCCCCAGGACCCCCAAATCCCCCCTCAGAACCCCCAAAGACCCCCAATATCCCCCCCAAAACCCCCCAACCCCCCCCCAGGACCCCCAAATCCCCCCCAGGACCCCCAAAGCCCCCCAATATCCCCCCCAAAACCCCTCCAAGACCCCCAAATACACCCCAGGACCCCCAAATCCCCCCAAAACCCCCAAAGCCCCCCAATATCCCCTCCAAAACACCCCAGGACCCCCAAAGCCCCCCAATATCCCCCCCAAAACCCCTCCAAGATCCCCAAAGCCCCCCAATATCCCCCCAATTCCCCCCCCAGGACCCCCAAATCCCCCCAATATCCCCCCCAAAACCCCTCCAAGACCCCCAAATACCCCCCCAGAACCCCCAAATCCCCCCAAAACCCCTCCAAGACCCCCAATATCCCCCCAAACCCCTCCAAGACCCCCAAATCCTCCCCAATATCCCCCCAACCCCCCCCCAATATCCCCAAAGCCCCCCAATATCCCCCCCAAAACCCCCCAACCCCCCCCCAATATCCCCAAAGCCCCCCAATATCCCCCCCAACCCCCCCAAAGACCCCCAATTCCCCCTCCAGGACCCCCAAATACCCCCTCAGAACCCCCAAAGCCCCCCAATATCCCCCCCAAAACCCCTCCAAGACCCCCAAATCCCCCCCAGGACCCCCAATTGCCCCCCCCAGGACCCCCAAAGCCCCCCAATATCCCCCCAAAACCCCTCCAAGACCCCCAAAGCCCCCCAATATCCCCCCCAAAACCCCTCCAAGACCCCCAAATCCCCCCTCAGAACCCCCAAAGCCCCCCTCAGGACCCCCAATTGCCCCCCCCAGGACCCCCAAATCCCCCCAAAACCCCTCCAAGACCCCCAATATCCCCCCCAAACCCCTCCAAGACCCCCAAATCCTCCCCAAAGTCCCCCCAATTCCCCCCCAGGACCCCCAAAGCCCCCCAATATCCCCCCCAAAACCCCCCAACCCCCCCCCAGTATCCCCAAAGCCCCCCAATATCCCCCCCAACCCCCCCAAAGACCCCCAAATCCCCCCTCAGAACCCCCAAAGCCCCCAAATATCCCCCCCAAAACTCCTCCAAGACCCCCAAATCCCCCCCAGGACCCCCAAATCCCCCCCCAGGACCCCCAAAACCCCCCAATCCCCCCCCCCCAGGACCCCCAAAGCCACCCCCCCCAACTCACTGTCGTTGGCGTTGTCAGCTCCGGGCTCAGCGCCCCCCGAAGACCCCCCGGGGGTCCCCCCCAAAGTGGGGCCATAGGGCTGAGGGAGGGGCAGAAGCCCCCCCCCCCCCCCCACCGGGTACCAATTCGGGTCGTGGACCCCCCGGTCCCCGTTGTTCAGCTTCTGTACCCCCAAAAAAATGGCCGTCAGTGGGGGGGGGGGGACCCCCAAATTTGGGGGGGGAAGGGGGGGGAAGAGAACCTAAATTGGGGGGGGTCCCAAAGCAAAAGGGGGGGTTGAACCCCCAAATTTGTGGGGGGGGGGGAGGGGATGACATACAACCCTAATTGGGGGGTCCCAAAGCAAAAGGGGGGGGTTGAACCCCAAAATGGGGGGGTGGACCCCAAGATTGAGGGGTTTGATCCCAAAATGGGGGGGTTTGACCCCAAAATTCGGGGGGTTGGACCCCCAAATTTGGGGGGGGGGGATGGAATGACATACAACCCAAATTGGGGGGGTCCCAAAGCAAAAGGGGGGGGGTTGAACCCCAAAATGGGTGGGGGGACCCCAAGATTGAGAGGGGTAACCCCAAAATTGAGGGGTTTGACCCCAAAATTGGGGGGTTGGACCCCCAAAATAGGGGCGTATGACCCCAAAATTTGGGTGTGGGGGGGGGGGGGGATGACATACAACCCAAATTGGGGGGGGTCCCAAAGCAGAAGGGGGGGGGGTTGAAACCCAAAATGGGGGGGTGGACCCCAAGATTGAGGGGTTTGACCCCAAAATTGGGGGGTTGGACCCCCAAATTGGGGGGTTGGACCCCCTAATTAATGGGGGGGGGGAGGGGATGACATACAACCCAAATTGGGGGGTCCCAATGCAAAAGGGGGGGGGGTTTGAACCCCAAAATTGAGGGGGAGGGGAAGAGAACCTAAATTGGGGGGGTCCCAAAGCAAAAGGGGGGGGGTTGAACCCCAAAATGGGGGGGTGGACCCCAAGATTGAGGGGTTTGATCCCAAAATTGGGGGGTTTGACCCCAAAATTGGGGGGTTGGACCCCCTAATTTGGGGGGGGGGGGGAGGGGATGACATACAACCCAAATTGGGGGGTCCCATAGCAAAAGGGGGGGGGTTGAACCCCAAAATGGGGGGTGGACCCCAAGATTGAGAGGGGTAACCCCAAAATGGGGGAGTTTGACCCCAAAATTGGGGGGTTGGACCCCCAAAATAGGGGCGAATGACCCCCAAATTTGGGTGGGGGGGGGGAGGGGATGACATACAACCCAAATTGGGGGGTCCCAAAGCAAAAGGGGGGGGTTTGAACCCCAAAGTTGGGGGGGGGGGAGGGGAAGAGAACCTAAATTGGGGGGGTCCCAAAGCAAAAGGGGGGGGGTTGAACCCCAAAATGGGGGGGTGGACCCCAAAATTGGGGGGTTGGACCCCCAAAATAGGGGCATATGACCCCAAATTTGGGTGGGGGGGGGAGGGGATGACATACAACCCAAATTGGGGGGGTCCCAAAGCAAAAGGGGGGGGGTTGAACCCCAAATTTGGGGGGTGGACCCCAAGATTGAGAGGGGTAACCCCAAGATTGAGGGGTTTGACCCCAAAAATGGGGGGTTTGACCCCAAAAATGGGGGGCTGGACCCCCAAATTTGGGGGGGGGGAGGGGATGACATACAACCCAAATTGGGGGGTCCCAATACAAAAGGGGGGGGTTTGAACCCCAAAATGGGGGGGTGGACCCCAAGATTGGGAGGTTTGACCCCAAAATTGGGGGGTTCGATCCCAAAATTGGGGGGGTTGACACCAAAAATGGGGGGTTGGACCCCCAAATTTGGGGGGGGGGGAGGGGATGACATACAACCCAAATTGGGGGGGTCCCAAAGCAAAAGGGGGGGGGGTTGAACCCCAAATTTGTGGGGGGGGGGAAGAGAACCTAAATTGGGGGGGTCCCAAAGCAAAAGAGGGGTTGAACCCCAAATTGGGGGGGGGGGAGGGGAAGAGAACGTAAATTGGGGGGGGTCCCAAAGCAAAAGGGGGGGGTTTGAACCCCAAAATGGGGGGGTGGACCCCAAGATTGAGGGGTTTGATCCCCAAATTGGGGGGTTGGACCCCAAAATGGGGGGGTTTGACCCCAAAATTCGGGGGTATGATCCCAAAATTGGGGGGGCTGACCCCAAAAAATGGGGGGTTGGATACCCCAAATTTGGGGGGGGGGGAGGGGGATGACAAAGGGGGGATTTGGGGTCGGGTGGGTTTTGGGGTGAATAAAAGGGGGGATTTGGGGTCGGGGGGGATTTGGGGTCGGGGGGCTTTTTGGGGTGAAAATAGGGGGGATTTGGGGTCCCAATGGGGGTTTTTGGGGTGAAAATAGGGGGGATTTGGGGTCCCAATGGGGGTTTTTGGGGTGAAAATAGGGGGGATTTGGGGTCCCAATGGGGGTTTTTGGGGTGAAAACAAAGGGGGGATTTGGGGTCGGGGGGGATTTGGGGTGAATAAAAGGGGGGATTTGGGGTCGGGGGGGATTTGGGGTGAAAATAGGGGGGATTTGGGGTCCCAATGGGGGTTTTTGGGGTGAAAGTAGGGGGGATTTGGGGTCCCAATGGGGGTTTTTGGGGTGAAAAAAGGGGGGATTTGGGGTCCCAATGGGGGTTTTTGGGGTGAAAAAAGGGGGATTTGGGGTCCCAATGGGGGTTTTTGGGGTGAAAACAAAGGAGGGATTTGGGGACGGAGGTTGTTTTGGGGTGAAAAAAGGGGGCGATTTGGGGTCCCAATGGGGGTTTTTGGGGTGAAAACAAAGGGGGATTTGGGGTTGGGGGGGATTTGGGGTCGGGGGGGTTTTGGGGTGAAAAAAGGGGGGATTTGGGGTCCCAATGGGGGTTTTTGGGGTGAAAACAAAGGGGGATTTGGGGTCGGGGGGGATTTGGGGTGAGAAAAGGGGGGATTTGGGGTCGGGGGGGATTTGGGGTGCATAAAAGGGGGATTTGGGGTCCCATTGGGGGTTTTTGGGGTGAAAAAAGGGGGGATTTGGGGTCCCATTGGGGGTTTTTGGGGTGAAAAAAGGGGGGATTTGGGGTCGGGGGGGGATTTGGGGTGAAAAAAGGGGGATTTGGGGTCCCAATGGGGGTTTTGGGGGTGAAAAAAGGGGGGATTTGGGGTCCCAATGGGGGTTTTTGGGGTGAAAACAAAGGGGGGATTTGGGGTCCCAATGGGGGTTTTTGGGGTGAAAAAAGGGGGATTTGGGGTCCCAATGGGGGTTTTTGGGGTGAAAACAAAGGGGGATTTGGGGTTGGGGGGGATTTGGGGTCGGGGGGGTTTTGGGGTGAAAAAAAGGGGGGATTTGGGGTGAAAAAAGGGGGGATTTGGGGTCGGGGGAGTTTTTGGGGTGAAAAAAGGGGGATTTGGGGTCCCAATGGGGGTTTTTGGGGTGAAAATAGGGGGGATTTGGGGTCCCAATGGGGGTTTTTGGGGGGAACAAAAGGGGGATTTGGGGTCGGGGGGGTTTTTGGGGTGAAAAAAGGGGGATTTGGGGTCGGGGGTGGTTTTGGGGTGAAAAAAGGGGGCGATTTGGGGTCCCAATGGGGGTTTTTGGGGTGAAAACAAAGGGGGATTTGGGGTTGGGGGGGATTTGGGGTCGGGGGGGGTTTGGGGTGAAAAAAGGGGGGATTTGGGGTCCCAATGGGGGTTTTTGGGGTGAAAAAAGGGGGGATTTGGGGTCAGGGGGGATTTGGGGTGAAAACAAAGGGGGATTTGGGGTCCCAATGGGGGTTTTGGGGTGAGAAAAGGGGGGATTTGGGGTCGGGGGGGATTTGGGGTGAATAAAAGGGGGATTTGGGGTCCCATTGGGGGTTTTTGGGGTGAAAAAAGGGGGGATTTGGGGTCAGGGGGGATTTGGGGTGAAAACAAAGGGGGATTTGGGGTCCCAATGGGGGTTTTTGGGGTGAAAAAAGGGGGGATTTGGGGTCGGGGGGGATTTGGGGTCGGGAGGGTTTTTGGGCTGAAAAAAGGGGGGATTTGGGGTCGGGGGGGTTTGGGGGTGAAAATAGGGGGGATTTGGGGTCGGGGGGGGTTTTGGGGTGAATAAAAGGGGGATTTGGGGTCCCAATGGGGGTTTTTGGGGTGAAAAAAGGGGGGATTGGGGGTCGGGGGGGATTTGGGGTGAGAAAAAGGGGGGATTTGGGGTTGGGGGGGATTTTGGGGTGAAAAAAGGGGGGATTTGGGGTCGGGGGGGGATTTGGGGTGAAAAAGGGGGGGATTTGGGGTCCCAATGGGGGTTTTTGGGGTGAAAGTAGGGGGGATTTGGGGTCCCAATGGGGGTTTTTAGGGTGAAAAAAGGGGGTATTTGAGGTCGGGGGGGATTTGGGGTCGGGGGGGTTTTGGGGTGAATAAAAGGGGGGATTTGGGGTCCCAATGGGGGTTTTTGGGGTGAAAAAAGGGGGTATTTGGGGTCGGGGGGGTTTTGGGGGGGAACAAAAGGGGGATTTGGGGTCGGGGGGGATTTGGGGTGAGAAAAAGGGGGGATTTGGGGTCCCATTGGGGGTTTTTGGGGTGAAAATAGGGGGATTTGGGGTTGGGGGGTTTTTGGGGTGAATAAAAGGGGGGATTTGGGGTCAGAGGGGATTTGGGGTCGGGGGGGTTTTTGGGGTGAATAAAAGGGGGGATTTGGGGTCCCGATGGGGGTTTTGGGGTGAAGAAAGGGGGGATTTGGGGTCGGGGGGCGTTTGGGGGTGAAAAAAAGGGGGATTTGGGGTCCCAATGGGGGTCTTTGGGTTGAAAAAAGGGGGATTTGTGGTCGGGGGGGATTTGGGGTCGGGGGGGTTTTGGGGTCGGGGGGTTTTTGGGTGAAAGTAGGGGGGATTTGGGGTCCCAATGGGGGTTTTTGGGGTGAAAAAAGGCGGGATTTGGGGTCGGGGGAGTTTTTGGGGTGAAAAAAGGGGGATTTGGGGTCCCAATGGGGGTTTTTGGGGTGAAAAATGGGGGGATTTGGGGTCGGGGGGGGTTTTGGGGTGAAAAAAAGGGGGATTTGGGGTTGTGGGGGATTTGGGGTTGGGGGGGTTTTGGGGTGAACAAAAGGGGGATTTGGGGTCCCAATGGGGGTTTTGGGGGTGAAAAAAGGGGGGATTTGGGGTGGAAAAAGGGGGGATTTGGGGTTGGGGGGGATTTGGGGTCGGGTGGGTTTTTGGGGTGAAAAAAGGGGGGATTTGGGGTCCCAATGGGGGTTTTGGGGGTGAAAAAAGGGGGATTTGGGGTTGTGGGGGTTTTGGGGTGAACAAAAGGGGGATTTGGGGTCCCAATGGGGGTTTTTGGGGTGAAAAAAAGGGGGGATTTGGGGTCGGGGGGCTTTTTGGGGTGAAGAAAGGGGGGATTTGGGGTCCCAATGGGGGTTTTTGGGGTGAAAACAAAGGGGGGATTTGGGGTCGGGGGGGTTTTTGGGGTGAAAATAGGGGGGATTTGGGGTCCCATTGGGGGTTTTTGGGGTGAAAAAAGGGGGTATTTGGGGTCGGGGGGGTTTTGGGGGGGAACAAAAGGGGGATTTGGGGTCGGGGGGGATTTGGGGTGAGAAAAAGGGGGGATTTGGGGTCCCATTGGGGGTTTTTGGGGTGAAAATCGGGGGATTTGGGGTTGGGGGGGATTTGGGGTGAATAAAAGGGGGATTTGGGGTCCCATTGGGGGTTTCTGGGGTGAAAAAAGGGGGGATTTGGGGTCCCAATGGGGGTTTTGGGGGTGAAAATAGGGGGGATTTGGGGTCGGGGGTGATTTGGGGTGAAGAAAGGGGGGATTTGGGGTCCCAATGGGGGTTTTTGGGGTGGAAAAAAGGGGGGATTTGGGGTCGGGGGGGATTTGGGGTGAAAATAGGGGGGATTTGGGGTCCCATTGGGGGTTTTTGGGGTGAAAAAAGGGGGATTTGGGGTCACCCACCCGATTTGGGGACGCCGCATTTGAAGCACTTCTCGCGCCGTTTGAAGTTCTGCACCCCGCACTGCGTGGGAAAAAAAGACCCCCCCCCCAAAAGAAACCCCACAATGAACCCCAAAAGATCCCCCCCCAAAACTCCCCAAAACCCCATAATGCCCCCCCAGACCCCATAGGACCACCAGGACCCCATATCAGCCCCCCCAGACCCCATATAACCCCCCCAAACCCTATAAGACACCCCCAAAACCCCATAATGCCCCCCAAGCCCCATATAACCCCCCCAAACCCTATAAGACACCCCCAAAACCCCATAATGTCCCCCCAGACCCCATAGGACTGCCAGGACCCCATAAGACCCCCCCAAAACCCCATAATACCCCCCAGACCTCATATAACCCCCCCAAACCCCATAATGCTCCCTCAGACCCCATAGGACCACCCCTAAACCCCATAGGACCACCAGGACCCCATAAGCCCCCCAAAACCCTATAAGACCACTCCTAAACCCCGTAATGCCCCCCCAAGAAACCATAATGCACCCCAAGCCCCATATAACCCCCCCAAACCCCATAAGACCCCTCCAAAACCCCATAAGGCCCCCCCGGACCCCATAGGACCACCAGGACCCCATAAGCCCCCCAAACCCCATAAGACCACCCCAAAATCCCATAGGACCACCCCAAAACCCCATAAGCCGCCCAAAACCCATCAGACCCCCCCCCCAAGACCCCATAATGCCCCCCCAGACCCCATATAACCACCCCAAACCCCATAAGACCCGCCCAAAACCCCATAATGCCCCCCAAACCCTATAGGACCACCCCAAACCCCATAATGTCCCCCCAGACCCCATAGGACTGCCAGGATCCCATAAGACCCCCCCAAAACCCCATAATGCCCCCAGGACCCAATAGGACCACCCCAAAACCCCATAAGACCCTCCCAAACCCCATAATACCCCCCAGACCTCATATAACCCCCCCAAACCCCATAATGCTCCCTCAGACCCCATAGGACCACCCCTAAACCCCATAGGACCACCAGGACCCCATAAGCCCCCCAAAACCCTATAAGACCACTCCTAAACCCCGTAATGCCCCCCCAAGAAACCATAATGCACCCCAAGCCCCATATAACCCCCCCAAACCCCATAAGACCCCTCCAAAACCCCATAAGGCCCCCCCGGACCCCATAGGACCACCAGGACCCCATAATGCCCCCCAAGCCCCATATAACCACCCCAAACCCCATAAGACCCGCCCAAAACCCCATAATGCCCCCCAAACCCCATAGGACCACCCCAAAACCCCATAATGTCCCCCCAGACCCCATAGGACTGCCAGGACCCCATAAGACCCGCCCAAAACCCCATAATGCCCCCAGGACCCAATAGGACCACCCCAAAACCCCATAAGACCCTCCCAAACCCCATAATACCCCCCAGACCTCATATAACCCCCCCAAACCCCATAATGCTCCCTCAGACCCCATAGGACCACCCTTAAACCCCATAGGACCACCAGGACCCCATAAGCCCCCCAAAACCCTATAAGACCACTCCTAAACCCCATAATGCCCCCCCAAGAAACCACAATGCACCCCAGGCCCAATATAAGCCCCCCAAACCCCATAAGACCCCTCCAAAACCCCATAAGGCCCCCCCGGACCCCATAGGACCACCAGGACCCCATAAGCCCCCCAAACCCATAAGACCCCCCCCAAGACCCCATAACGCCCCCCCAAACCCCATATAACCCCCCCAAACCCTCTAAGCTCCCTCCCACAAACCCCGCAATGCCCCCAAACCCCGTAGGACCACCCCTAAACCCCACAATGCCCCCCAAACCCCATAATGCCCCCCCAGACCCCATAGGACTGCCAGGACCCCATAAGACCCCCCCAAAACCCCATAATGCCCCCAGGACCCCATAGGACCACCCCAAAACCCCATAAGACCCTCCCAAACCCCATAATACCCCCCAGACCTCATATAACCCCCCCCAAACCCCATAATGCCCCCTCAGACCCATAGGACCACCCCAAAACCCCATAGGACTGCCAGGACCCCATAAGACCCCCCCAAAACCCCATAATGCCCCCCAAATCCCATAAGACCCCCCCAAAACCCCACAATGCCCCCCAAATCCTATAAGACCACCCCTAAACCCCATATGACCACCAGGACCCCATAAGCCCCCCAAAACCCATCAGTTCCCCCCCCAAGAACCCATAATGCACCCCAGACCCCATATAACCCCCCAAACCCCATAAGACCCTCCAAAACCCCATAAGGCCCCCCCGGACCCCATAGGACCACCAGGACCCCATAAGCCCCCCAAACCCATAAGACCCCCCCAAACCCCATAATGCCCCCCAAACCCCATAAGACCACCCCAAAACCCCATAGGACCACCCCAAAACCCCATAAGCCGCCCAAAACCCATCAGACCCCCCCCCAAGACCCCATAATGCCCCCCCAGACCCCATATAACCACCCCAAACCCCATAAGACCCCCCCAAAACCCCATAAGACCCCCCCAAAACCCCATAATGCCCCCCAAACCCCATAGGACCACCCCAAAACCCCATAAGACCCTCCCAGACCCCACAATGCCCCCCAAACCCCATAGGACCACCCCTAAGCCCCATAGGACTGCCAGGACCCCATAGGACCACCCCAAAACCCCATAATACCCCCCAAACCCCATAAGACCCTCCCAGACCCCATAGGACCACCGCAAAACCCCATAAGCCCCCCAAAACCTGTCAGACCCCCCCCCCACGACCCCATAATGCCCCCCCAGACCTCATATAAGCCCCCCAAATCCCATAAGACTCCCCCAAACCCCATAATGCCCCCCAAACCCCATAGGACCACCCCAAAACCCCATAGGACCATCAGGACCCCATAAGACCACCCCTAAACCCCATAATGCCCCCCCAGACCCCATAGGACCGCCAGACCCCATATAACCCCCCCAAACCCCATAAGACTCTCCCAGACCCCATAGGACCACCAGGACCCCATATCAGCCCCCCCAGACCCCATATAACCCCCCCAAACCCCGTAATGCCCCCTCAGACCCCATAGGACCACCCCAAAACCCCATAAAACCCTCCCAGACCCCATAATGCCCCCAAAACCCCATAATGCCCCCCCCAACCCCATAACGCCCCCCCAAACCCCATAATGCCCCCCCAAATCCCATAGGACCACCCCAAAACCCCATAATGCCCCCCCCAAACCCAATAAGACCACCCCCAAATCCCATAAGACCCCCCTAAAACCCCATAGTGCCCCCCCAAAACCCCATAATGCCCCCCCCCAGAGCCCATAGGACCGCCAGGACCCCATATCAGCCCCCCCAGATCCCATATAACCCCCCAAATCCCATAAGACCCTCCTCCACACCCCATAATGCCCCCCATAACCCCATAACCCCCCCTAACCCCACAACCCCATAGGACCCCGTATGACCCCATAGGGCACCTTGGCGCAGAGCCCACCCCATATCCCCCCCTAACCCCATATGACCCCATATGACCCCATAACCCCATAGGACCCCATAAGACCCCATAACCCCACCCCATAACCCCATAGGGCACCTTGGCGCACAGCCAGTCCTTGTTGAGAGCCCACCCCATATCCCCCGTAACCCCATATGACCCCATAAGACCCCATAGGACCCCATAAGACCCCATAGGACCCCATATAACCCCATAGGACCCCATATGACCCCATAACCCCATAAGACCCCATATCCCACCCCATAGGGCCCCATAAGACCCCATAGGAGCCCATATCCCACCCCATAGGACCCCATATGACCCCATATAACCCCATAGGACCCCATAAGACCCCATAGGACCCCATATGACCCCATAACCCCATAGGACCCCATAAGACCCCATAGGACCCCATATGACCCCATAACCCCATAGGACCCCATAAGACCCCATAGAACCCCATAACCCCATAGATCCCCATATGACCCCATATAACCCCATAGGACCCCATAGGACCCCATATAACCCCATAGGACCCCATAAGACCCCATAACCCCATAGGACCCCATATAACCCCATATGACCCCATATCCTACCCCATAGGACCCCATAAGACCCCATAACCCCACCCCATAACCCCATAGGGCACCTTGGCGCACAGCCAGTCCTTGTTGAGAGCCCACCCCATATCCCCCCTAACCCCATAGGACCCCATATGTCCCCATAGGACCCCATAACCCCACCCCATAACCCCATAGGACCCCATATCCCACCCCATAGGACCCCATAAGACCCCATAGGACCCCATATGACCCCATAAGACCCCATAGGACCCCATATAACCCCATAGGACCCCATAGGACCCCATAACCCCATAAGACCCCGTATCCCACCCCATAGGACCCCATAGGACCCCATAGGACCCCATAGGACCGCATATCCCACCCCATAGGACCGCATATGACCCCATATAACCCCATAGGACCCCATATAACCCCATAGGACCCCATAGGACCCCATAACCCCATAGGACCCCATAAGACCCCATAGGACCCCATATGACCCCATAACCCCATAGGACCCCATAAGACCCCATAGAACCCCATAACCCCATAGATCCCCATATGACCCCATATAACCCCATATGACCCCATAGGACCCCATATAACCCCATAGGACCCCATAGGACCCCATAACCCCATAAGACCCCATATCCCACCCCATAGGACCCCATATGACCCCATAACCCCATAAGACCCCATATCCCACCCCATAGGACCCCATATAACCCCATATGACCCCATATAACCCCATAGGACCTCATAGGACCCCATAGGACCCCATAGGACCCCATATGACCGCATATCCCACCCCATAGGACCCCATAGGACCCCATATAACCCCACATGACCCCATAGGACCCCATAGGACCCCATAAGACCCCATAGGACCCCATAGGACCCCATATAACCCCATAGGACCCCATAGGACCCCATAACCCCATAAGACCCCATATCCCACCCCATAGGACCCCATAGGACCCCATAGGACCGCATATCCCACCCCATAGGACCCCATATGACCCCATATGACCCCATAGGACCCCATAGGACCCCATAGGACCCCATAACCCCACCCCATAACCCCATAGGACCCCATATCCCACCCCATAGGACCCCATAAGACCCCATAGGACCCCATATCCCACCCCATAGGACCCCATATGACCCCATAACCCCATAAGACCCCATATCCCACCCCATAGGACCCCATATAACCCCATATGACCCCATATAACCCCATAGGACCCCATATGACCCCATAACCCCATAGGACCCCATATAACCCCATAGGACCCCATATGACCCCATAACCCCATAGGACCCCATAAGACCCCGTATGACCGCATATCCCACCCCATAGGACCCCATAGGACCCCATATAACCCCATAGGACCCCATATGACCCCATAGGACCCCATAAGACCCCATAACCCCACCCCATAACCCCATAGGGCACCTTGGCGCACAGCCAGTCCTTGTTGAGAGCCCACCCCATATCCCCCCTAACCCCATAGGACCCCATATGACCCCATAGGACCCCATATGACCCCATATAACCCCATAGGACCCCATATGACTCCGTAGGACCCCATAAGACCCCATAAGACCCCATAGGACCCCGTAGGACCCCATAACCCCATAGGACCCCATAAGACCCCATAGGACCCCATATAACCCCATAGGACCCCATAGGACCCCATAGGACCCCATAGGACCCCATATCCCACCCCATAGGATCCCATAACCCCATAAGACCCCATATGACCCCATAGGACCCCATATGACCCCATAACCCCATAGGGCACCTTGGCGCACAGCCAGTCCTCGTTGATTTTGGGTTTGGGGTCGCTGTAGTGCAGGGAGACGCGCTGCCCCAACAGCACCACGCCCTGCTGGGGGGACACCAGTATAAACCAGTAAGGACCAGTATAAACCAGTATGGACCAGTATAAACCAGTATGCACCAGTATAAACCAGTATGCAACAGCATAAACCAATATGCACCAATATGGACCAGTATAAACCAGTACGGACCAGTAAGAACCAGTATGGACCAGTAAGAACCAGTATGGACCACTATGGACCAGTAAGAACCAGTATGGAATAGTAGGCACCAGTATGGACCAGTAAGAAACAGTATAAACCAGTAGGCACCAGTACAAACCAGTATGAATCAGTAAGAACCAGTATAGACCAGTAGGCACCAGTATGGACCAGTATGGACCAGAGTATGGGCCAGTATGGACCAGTAAGAACCAGTATGGAATAGTAGGCACCAGTATGGACCACAATGGACCAGTAAGAACCAGTATGGACCAGTATAAACCAGTATGGACCAGTATGGAACAGTAAGAACCAGTAGGCACCAGTATAAACCAGTATGAATCAGTAAGAACCAGTATAGACCAATAGGCACCAGTATGGACCAGTATGGACCAGTAAGAACCAGTATAGACCAGTAGGCACCAGTATGGACCACTATGGACCAGTATAAACCAGTACGGACCAGTATGGACCATTACGGACCACTATGGACCAGTATGCCCCAGTAAGAAACAGTATAGACCAGTATGGACCAGTATGGACCAGTAAGAACCAGTACAGACCAGTAAGAAGCAATAAGAACCAGTATAAACCAGTAGGCACCGGTAAGAACCAGTACGGACCAGTATGCACCGCTATACACCACTATGGACCAGTATGCACCAGTATGAACCAGTATGGACCAGTATAAACCACTACGGACCAGTAAGAACCAATAAGAACCAGTATAAACCAGTAGGCACCAGTATAGACCAGTAGGCACCAGTATGGACCAGTATGGACCAGAGTATGGACCACTATGGACCAGTAAGAACCAGTATGGACCACTATGGACCAGTAAGAACCAGTATGGACCAGTATAAACCAGTATGGACCAGTATGGAACAGTAAGAACCAGTAGGCACCAGTATAAACCAGTATGAATCAGTAAGAACCAGTATAGACCAGTAGGCACCAGTATGGACCAGTAAGAACCAGTATAGACCAGTAGGCACCAGTATGGACCAGTATAAACCAGTATAAACCAGTACAGACCAGTAAGAACCAGTATGGACCACTATGGACCAGTATGCACCAGTAAGAAACAGTATAGACCAGTAGGGACCAGTATGGACCAGTACGGACCAGTGCGGACCAGTATGCACCGCTATACACCACTATGGACCAGTATGGACCAGTATGAACCAGTATGGACCAGTATAAACCACTACGGACCAGTAAGAACCAATAAGAACCAGTATAAACCAGTAGGCACCAGTATAGACCAGTAGGCACCAGTATGGACCAGTATGGACCAGAGTATGGACCAGTATGGACCAGAGAATGGACCACTATGGACCAGTAAGAACCAGTATGGACCACTATGGATCAGTATGGACCAGTAAGAAACAGTATAAACCAGTAGGCACCAGTATAAACCAGTATGAACCAGTAAGAACCAGTATAGACCAGTAGGCACCAGTATGGACCAGTATGGACCAGAGTATGGGCCAGTATGAACCAGTAAGAACCAGTATGGAATAGTAGGCACCAGTATGGACCACAATGGACCAGTAAGAACCAGTATGGACCAGTATAAACCAGTATAGACCAGTAAGAAACAGTATAAACCAGTAGGCACCAGTAAGAACCAGTACGGACCACTATGGACCACTACGGACCAGTACAAACCAGTATGAACCAGTACAAACCAGTATGCACCAGTAAGAACCAGTATAGCTCAGTACGGACCAGTATAAACCAGTACGGACCAGTATAAACCAGTATATACGAGTAGGCACCAGTATAAACCAGTATACACCAGTAAGGACCAGTATAAACCAGTATGGACCACTATGGACCAGTAAGAACCAGTATGCACCAGTAAAGACCAGCATAGACTGGTATAAACCAGTATAAACCAGGACGGACCAGTATGGACCATTGCGGACCAGTATGGACCAGTAAGAACCAGTATGGACCACTATGGACCAGTATGGACCAGTAAGAACCAGTATAGACCAGTAGCGCCCAGTACAGACCAGTAGCTCCCAGTACACACCAGAACCGACCAGTAGCTCCCAGTACAAACCAGTACAGTCCAGTACAGACCAGTACAGACCAGTAGCTCCCAGTAGCTCCCAGTAGCTCCCAGTACAGACCAGTAGCTCCTAGTAGCTCCCAGTACAGACCAGTACAGACCAGTAGCTTCCAGTACAAACCAGTACAGACCAGCAGCTCCCAGTACAGACCAGTAGCTCCCAGTACAGACCAGTATAGACCAGAAGCTCCCAGTACAGACCAGTAGCTCCGAGTACAAACCAGTACCGACCAGTAGCTCCCAGTACAAGCCAGTACAAACCGGTACAGACCAGTAGCTCCCAGTACAGACCAGTATAGACCAGTACAGACCAGTACAGACCAGTAGCTCCCAGTAGCTCCCAGTACAGACCAGTACAGACCAGTAGCTCCCAGTAGCTCCCAGTAGCTCCCAGTACAGACCAGTAGCTCCTAGTAGCTCCCAGTACAGACCAGTACAGACCAGTAGCTTCCAGTACAAACCAGTACAGACCAGCAGCTCCCAGTACAGACCAGTAGCTCCCAGTACAGACCAGTATAGACCAGAAGCTCCCAGTACAGACCAGTAGCTCCGAGTACAAACCAGTACCGACCAGTAGCTCCCAGTACAAGCCAGTACAAACCGGTACAGACCAGTAGCTCCCAGTACAGACCAGTATAGACCAGTACAGACCAGTACAGACCAGTACAGACCAGTAGCTCCCAGTAGCTCCCAGTACAGACCAGTACAGACCAGTAGCTCCCAGTAGCTCCCAGTAGCTCCCAGTACAGACCAGTAGCTCCTAGTAGCTCCCAGTACAGACCAGTACAGACCAGTAGCTTCCAGTACAAACCAGTACAGACCAGCAGCTCCCAGTACAGACCAGTACAGACCAGTACAGACCAGTAGCTCCCAGTACAGACCAGTATAGACCAGAAGCTCCCAGTACAGACCAGTAGCTCCGAGTACAAACCAGTACCGACCAGTAGCTCCCAGTACAAGCCAGTACAAACCGGTACAGACCAGTAGCTCCCAGTACAGACCAGTACAGACCAGTACAGACCAGTACAGACCAGTAGCTCCCAGTAGCTCTCAGTACAGACCAGTACAGACCAGTAGCTCCCAGTACACACCAGTACACACCACTACAAACCAGTAGCTTCCAGTACAAACCAGTACCGACCAGTAGCTCCCAGTACAAACCAGCACAGACCAGTACAGACCAGTAGCTCCCAGTACAGACCAGTAGAGTCCAGTACAGACCAGTAGCTCCCAGTACAGACCAGTACACACCACTACAAACCAGTAGCTTCCAGTACAAACCAGTACCGACCAGTAGCTCCCAGTACAGACCAGTACAGACCAGTACAGACCAGTAGCTCCCAGTACAAACCAGTACCGACAAGTAGCTCCCAATACAAACCAGTACAAACCAGTACAGACCAGTAGCTCCCAGTACAGACCAGAAACGATCAGTAGCTCCCAATACAAACCGGTACAAACCAGTACAGACCAGTAGCTCCCAGTACACACCAGTAGAGACCAGCAGCTCCCAGTAGCTCCCAGTACAGACCAGTAGCTCCCAGTAGCTCCCAGTACAAACCAGAACAGACCAGTAGCTCCCAATACAAACCAGTAGAAACCAGTACAGACCAGTAGCTCCGAGTACACACCAGAACCGACCAGTAGCTCCCAGTACAAACCAGTACAGACCAGTACAGACCAGCAGCTCCCAGTACAGACCAGTACAGTCCAGTACAGACCAGTAGCTCCCAGTACAGACCAGTACACACCACTACAAACCAGTAGCTTCCAGTACAAACCAGTACCGACCAGTAGCTCCCAGTAGCACCCAGTACAGACCAGTACAGACCAGTAGCTCCCAGTACCAACCAGTAGCTCCCAGCACAGACCAGTTCAGACCAGTAGCTCCCAGTACAGACCAGTACAGACCAGCAGCTCCCAGTAGCTCCCAGTACAGACCAGTAGCTCCCAGTAGCTCCCAGTAGCTTCCAGTACAGACCAGTAGCTTCCAGTAGCTCCCAGTACAAACCAGAACCGACCAGTAGCTCCCAATACAAACCAGTACAGACCAGTACAGACCAGTAGCTCCCAGTACAGACCGGTACACACCAGTACAGACCAGTAGCTCCCAGTACACACCAGTAGAGACCACTACACACCAGTAGCTCCCAGTACAAACCAGTAACCACCACTACACACCAGTAGCTCCCAGTACAAACCAGTACTCACCAGTACAGACCAGTAGCTCCCAGTACAGACCAGCACAGACCAGTAGCTCCCAGTACAAACCAGTACAGACCAGTAGCTCACAGTACAGACCAGTACAGACCAGGAGCTCCCAGTACAGACCAGTACAGACCAGTAGCTCCCAGTAGCTCCCAGTACAGACCAGTACCAACCAGTAGCTCCCAGTACAAACCAGTTCCGACCAGTAGCTCCCAGTACAAGCCAGTACAAACTGGCACAGACCAGTAGCTCCCAGTACAGACCAGTACAGACCAGTAGCTCCCAGTACAAACCAGTACAGACCAGTAGCTCCCAGTACAGACCAGTAGCTCCCAGTACACACCAGAACCGGTCAGTAGCTCCCAGTACAAACCAGTACAAACCAATACAGACCAGTAGCTCCCAGTACAAACCAGTACAGACCAGTACAGACCAGTAGCTCCCAGTACAGACCAGTACAGACCAGTAGCTCCCAGTACAAACCAGTAACCACCAGTACAGACCAGTAGCTCCCAGCACAGACCAGTAACTCCCAGTACACACCAGAACCGATCAGTAGCTCCCAGTACAAACCAGTACAGACCAGTACAGACCAGTAGCTCCCAGTACAGACCAGTATAGACCAGTACAGACCAGTACAGACCAGTAGCTCCCAGTACAGACCAATACAGACCAGTACCTCCCAGTAGCTCCCAGTACAGACCAGTACCGACCAGTAGCTCCCAGTACAAACCAGTACAGACCAGTACAGACCAGTAGCTCCCAGTAGCTCCCAGTACAGACCAGTACAGACCAGTAGCTCCCAGTACAAACCAGTACAGACCAGTACAGACCAGTAGCTCCCAGTAGGTCCCAGTACAGACTAGTACAGACCAGTAGCTCCCAGTACAAACCAGTACAGACCAGTACAGACCAGTAGCTCCCAGTACAGACCAGTATAGACCAGTAGAGACCAGTACAGACCAGTAGCTCCCAGTACCTCCCAGTACAAACCAGTACAGACCAGTAGCTCCTAGTACAAACCAGTACCGACAAGTAGGTCCCAGTACAGACCAGTACAGACCAGTACAGACCAGTAGCTCCCAGTACAGACCAGTAGCTCCCAGTACACACCAGAACCGACCAGTAGCTCCCAATACAAACCAGTACAGACCAGTAGCTCCCAGTAGCTTCCAGTACAGACCAGTACAGACCAGTAGCTCCCAGTACAGACCAGTACAGACCAGTACAGACCAGTAGCTCCCAGTACAGACCAGTACAGACCAGTAACTCCCAGTACAAACCAGTACAGACCAGTAGCTCACAGTACAGACCAGTACAGACCAGTAGCTCCCAGTACAAACCAGCACCGACCAGTAGCTCCCAGTACAAACCAGTACAGACCAGTAGCTCCCAGTACAGACCAATACAGACCAGTAGCTCCCAGTACAAACCAGTACAGACCAGTAGCTCCCAGTACAGACCAGTACAGACCAGTAGCTCCCAGTAGCTCCCAGTACAGACCACTACCAACCAGTAGCTCCCAGTACAAACCAGTACAGACCAGTACAGACCAGCAGCCGCCCCGCCCCCCCCCTTCCCCCCCCCCCCCCCCCTCCCCGCCCTCCCAGTATAAACCAGTATCCCCAGTAAGGGGTTGGCACCTGGTTGGCGTCCATCCAACGCGCCGCCTCCTGGACGTGGTGGAACTCCACGAAGGCGAAGCCGCGGCTCTGACCTGCAAGGACCTGAGCTCAGCGCCCAATGGCAACGCGCCTTCCGGGACCCCACCCCATCAAAGGACCATTGGAACCCATGGGCGGCCCTATATGACTTCGACCTTCCAGGACCCGAACCCATACAGGGACCCATTAAAACCCATGGGTGGCCATATAACACTTTGACCTTCCAGGACCCGAACCCATACAGGGACCCATTGGAATCCATGGACGGCTATATAACACTTTGACCTTCCAGGACCCGAACCCATAAAAGGACCCATTGGAACCCATGAGTGGCCTTATAGGATTTGGACCTTCCAGGACCCGACCCCATAAAAGGACCCTTTGGAACCCATGAGTGGCCCTATAGGACTTTGACCTTCCAGGACCCGAACCCATAAAAGGACCCTTTGGAACCCATGAGTGGCCTTATAGGACTTTGACCTTCCAGGACCTAACCCTATGGGGTCCCATAGAGGAACCCATGGGCAGCCATATAAGACTTCGACCTACCAGGACCCGAACCCATAAAAGGACCCTTTGGAACCCATGGGCGGCCCTATAGGACTTTGACCTTCCAGGACCCGACCCCATCAAAGGACCCTTTCGAACCCATGAGTGGCCCTATAGGACTTCGACCTTCCAGGACCCAACTCCATAAAAGAACTCATTGGAACCCATGGGAAGCTATAAAATACATCGATCTTCCAGGACCCGACCCCATAGGGGGACCCATTAAAACCCATGGGTGGCCATATAACACTCTGACCTTCCAGGACCCGAACCCATACAGGGACCCCATAGAGGAACCCATGGACGGCTATATAACACTTCGACCTTCCAGGACCCAACTCCATAAAAGAACTCATTGGAACCCATGGGAAGCTATAAAATACATCGATCTTCCAGGACCCGACCCCATAGGGGGACCCATTGGAACCCATGAATGGCCTTATAGAACTTTGACCTTCCAGGACCCGACCCCATCAAAGGACCCTTTGCAACCCATGAGTGGCCTTATAGGACTTTGACCTTCCAGGACCCGACCTCATAAAAGGACCCATTGGAACCCATGAGTGGCCTTATAGGATTTGGACCTTCCAGGACCCGACCCCATCAAAGGACCCTTTGGAACCCATGAGTGGCCATATAGGATTTGGACCTTCCAGGACCCGACCCCATAAAAGGACCCTTTGGAACCCATGAGCCGCCCTATAGGACTTTGACCTTCCAGGACCCGAACCCATAAAAGGACCCTTTGGAACCCATGAGCGGCCCTATAAGACTTTGACCTTCCAGGACCTAACCCTATGGGGTCCCATAGAGGAACCCATGGGCAGCCATATAACACTTTGACCTTCCAGGACCTGACCCCATAAAAGGACCCATTGGAAGCCATGAATGGCCTTATAGAACTTTGACCTTCCAGGACCCGACCCCATAAAAAGACCCATTGGAACCCATGGATGGCTATATAACACTTTGACCTTCCAGGACCCGACCCCATCAAAGGACCCTTTGGAACCCATGAGTGGCCCTATAGGACTTCGACCTTCCAGGACCCGAACCCATACAGGGACCCATTAAAACCCATGGGTGGCCATATAACACTTTGACCTTCCAGGACCCGACCCCATCAAAGGACCCATTGGAAGCCATGAATGGCCTTATAGAACTTTGACCTTCCAGGACCCGAACCCATAAAAGGACCCTTTGGAACCCATGAGTGGCCCTATAGGACTTTGACCTTCCAGGACCTGACCCCATAAAAAGACCCATTGGAGCCCATGGGCGGCCATATAACACTTTGACCTTCCAGGACCCGAACACATAAAAGGACCCATTGGAACCCATGGGCGGCCCTATAGAACTTTGACCTTCCAAGACCCGACCCCATAAAAGGACCCTTTGGAACCCATGAGTGGCCTTATAGGACTTTGACCTTCCAGGACCCGACCCCATAGGGGGACCCATTGGAACCCATGAATGGCCTTATAGAACTTTGACCTTCCAGGACCCGACCCCATAAAAAGAGCCATTGGAGCCCATGGGCGGCCCTATAGGACTTTGACCTTCCCGGACCCGACCCCATAAAAGGACCCATTGGAACCCATGGGCGGCCCTATAGGACCTTCACCTTCCAGGACCTGACCCTATAGGACCTGACAATATAGGGTCAGCACCCCTGGGGGCCTCAAATCTATAGGGTCAGCACCCCTGGGTGCCCCAAATCTATAGGGTCAGCACCCCTGGGGGCCTCAAATCTATAGGGTCAGCACCCCTGGGGGTCTCAAATCTATAAGGTCAGCAGCCCCGGGTGCCCCTTGATATGGGATCAGCACCCCTGGGGGCCCCGAATCTATAGGGTCAGCACCCCTGGGTGCCCCTGGATATGGGGTCAGCACCCCTGGGGGCCCCGAATCTATAGGGTCAGCACCCCTGGGTGCCCTATTTCTATAGGGTCAGCACCCCTGGGTGCCCCTGGGGGGTGTGGGGGAGAGATGGGCACCCCTGGGTGCCCCCTTTCTATAGGATCGGCACCCCTGGGTGCGCCTGGTTATGGGATCAGCACCCCTGGGTGCTCCTATGAGTGGGATCAGCACCCCTGGGTGCCCCTGGGATTGGGATCAGCACCCCTGGGTGCCCCCTTTCTATAGGATCGGCACCCCTGGGTGCCCCTGGGGGGTGTGGGGGGGAGATGGGCACCCCTGGGTGCCCGTGGTTATGGGATCAGCACCCCTGGGTGCTCCTAAGAGTGGGATCAGCACCCTTGGGTGCCCCTGGATATAGGATCAGCACCTCTGGGTGCCCCAAATCTATAGGATCAGCACCCCTGGGTGCTCCTAAGAGTGGGATCAGCACCCCTGGGTGCCCCCTTTCTATAGGATCGGCACCCCTGGGTGCCCCCTGGGATTGGGATCAGCACCCCTGGGTGCCCCAAATCTATAGGGTCAGCACCCCTGGGTGCTCCTCGTTATGGGATCAGCACCCCTGGGTGCTCCTAAGAGTGGGATCAGCACCCCTGGGTGCACGTGGATATGGGATCAGCACCCCTGGGTGCCCCTAAGAGTGGGATCAGCACCCCTGGGTGCTCCTAAGAGTGGGATCAGCACCCCTGGGTGCCCCAAATCTATAGGGTCAGCACCCCTGGGTGCTCCTAAGAGTGGGATGGGCACCCCTGGGTGCCCCCTGGATATGGGATCAGCACCCCTGGGTGCCCCGAATCTATAGGATCGGCACCCCTGGGTGCCCCTGGATATAGGATCAGCACCTCTGGGTGCCCCAAATCTATAGGATCAGCACCCCTGGGTGCCCCCGGGGGGTACGGGGGGGAGATGGGCACCCCTGGGTGCTCCTCGTTATGGGGTCAGCACCGCTGGGTGCTCCTAAGAGCGGGATCAGCACCCCTGGGTGCCCCTGGATATAGGATCAGCACCCTTGGGTGCCCCTGGTTATGGGATCAGCACCCCTGGGTGCCCCCTTTCTATAGGATCAGCACCCCTAGGTGCTCCTAAGAGTGTAGGGTATGAGATGGGCACCCCTGGGTGCCCCCTTTCTATAGGATCAGCACCCCTGGGTGCCCCAAATCTATAGGATCAGCACCCCTGGGTGCCCCTAAGAGTGGGATCGGCACCCCTGGGTGCCCCAAATCTATAGGATCAGCACCCCTGGGTGCTCCTGGATATGGGATCAGCACCCCTGGGTGCCCCGAATCTATAGGATCAGCACCCCTGGGTGCTCCTGGATATGGGATCAGCACCCCTGGGTGCCCCGAATCTATAGGATCAGCACCCCTGGGTGCTCCTGGATATGGGATCAGCACCCCTGGGTGCCCCGAATCTATAGGATCAGCACCCCTGGGTGCTCCTGGGGGGTGTGGGGGGGAGATGGGCACCCCTGGGTGCCCCCTTTCTGTAGGATCAGCACCCCTGGGTGCCCCTAAGAGTGGGATCGACACCCCTGGGTGCCCCCTGGATATGGGGTCAGCACCCCTGGGTGCCCCAAATCTATAGGATCAGCACCCCTGGGTGCTCCTGGGGAGTGGGATTGGCACCCCTGGGTGCCCCTGGGGGGTGTGGGGGAGAGATGGGCACCCCTGGGTGCCCCCTTTCTATAGGATCAGCACCCCTGGGTGCCCCTGGTTATGGGATCAGCACCCCTGGGTGCCCCCTGGATATAGGATCAGCACTCCTGGGTGCTCCTGGGTATGGGATCAGCACCCCTGGGTGCTCCTAAGAGTGTAGGGTATGAGATGGGCACCCCTGGGTGCCCCCTTTCTATAGGATCAGCACCCCTGGGTGCCCCTGGTTATGGGATCAGCACCCCTGGGTGCCCCTAAGAGTGTAAGAGTATGGGATGGGCACCCCTGGGTGCCCCCTGGGATTGGGATCAGCACCCCTGGGTGCCCCTTCTCTATAGGATCAGCACCCCTGGGTGCCCCTGGATATAGGATCAGCACCCCTGGGTGCCCCTAAGAGTGGGATCAGCACCCCTGGGTGCCCCTTTCCTATAGGATCAGCACCCCTGGGTGCCCCTGGTTATGGGATCAGCACCGCTGGGTGCTCCTAAGAGTGGGATCAGCACCCCTGGGTGCCCCTTCTTATAGGATCAGCACCCCTGGGTGCCCCTGGGGGGTGTGGGGGAGAGATGGGCACCTCTGGGTGCCCCCTTTCTATAGGATCAGCACCCCTGGGTGCCCCTGGATATAGGATCAGCACCCCTGGGTGCTCCTACTCCATAAGCCCAGCACCCATGGGTGCCCCTTTGCAGCAGATCCCCCCCCCCCCCCTTTCAATCTCCCCCTACCCCCACCCATGGGTCCCCCCCCCCCTCCCACCCACCCATGGGTGCCCCCCAACCCCCCCTTCCCCCTCTCCCACAGGTTGGGATCCCCCCCCCCACCCTCCTATCCCCCCCAAACCCCCCTCAGCTCCCCCCTTATCCCCACCCATGGGTGCCCCCCCCCCTCCCGCCCACCCATGGGTCCCCCCCCACCCATGGGTGCCCCCCAACCCCCCCTTCCCCCTCTCCCCCGGGTTGGGATCCCCCCCCCCACCCTCCTATCCCCCCCCAAACCCCCCTCAACTCCCCCCTTATCCCCACCCATGGGCCCCCCCCCCCCCTCCCGCCCACCCATGGGTCCCCCCCCCCCCCCCCCCCCACCCCCCCCCCCACCCATGGGTGCCCCCCAACCCCCCCTTCCCCCTCTCCCCCGGGTTGGGATCCCCCCCCCGCCCTCCTATCCCCCCCAAACCCCCCTCAACTCCCCCCGTATCCCCACCCATGGGTGCCCCCCATCCCACTCCCCCCACCCATGGGTGCCCCCCAACCCCCCCTTCCCCCTCTCCCCCGGGTTGGGATCCCCCCCCCACCCTCCTATCCCCCCCCAAACCCCCCTCAACTCCCCCCTTATCCCCACCCATGGGTCCCCCCCCCACCCATGGGTGCCCCCCATCCCCCCCCACCCATGGGTGCCCCCCACCCCCAAAGACTCACCTGAGGATTTGTTCCTCATCAGCCGCACCTCGCGGGGCTGCACCCCCTGAGACTGCAGCAGAGCCCGGATCTGAAGGGGGGGGGGGGGCAGAAAAAGGGGGGGGGGGTCGGTGGGGGCACCCCAAAAAGGGAAAGGGGGACCCTAAAAAGGGGGGGGAGGGGAGGGGGAGAACCTATGGGTGAATGGGAGCGATGGGGGCTGGGATATAGAAGAGGGTGGGGCTATGGGAGGGGGCGTGGCTAAGGAGGGGGCGTGGCCACGGAGGGGCATGGCGATGGAAAAGGGGGCGTGCCTACAGAAGGGGCGGAGTTTGATGGGGCGGGGCTATGGGAGGCGTGGCTTAGGGAGGGGCGTGGCTACAGGAAGGGGGTGGGGCTTAATAAAGGGATAGGGGTATGGGAGGGGGCGTGGCTATTTAAAAGGGGGCGTGGCTACAAAAGAGGAGGGGTTTGATGAGGTGGGGTTATGGGAAGGGGCGTGGCTACGGGAGGGGCGTGGCTACAGGAAGGGGAGGGGCTTAACAAAGGGAAAGGGGTATGGGAGGGGGCATGGCTATGGAAAAGGGGGCGTGGCTACCAAAGAGGTGGGGGTTGATGGGGGCGTGGCTATGGAGGGGGCGTGGCTACAGGAAGGGGGTGGGGCTTAATAAGGGGATTGGGAATGGGAGGGGGTGTGGCTATGGAAAAGGGGGTGTGGCTACAGGAGGGGTGGGGTTTGATGGGGCGGGGCTATGGGAGGGGGCGGGGCTATGGGAGGGGGCGTGGCTACAGGAAGGGGTGGGGCTTAATAAATGGATAGGGGTGAGGGAGGGGGCGTGGCTATGGAAAAGGGGGCGTGGCTACAGGAGGGGCATGGCTATGGAAAAGGGGGCGTGCCTACAGAAGGGGCGGAGTTTGATGGGGCGGGGCTATGGGAGGAGGCGTGGCTTAGGGAGGGGCGTGGCTACAGGAAGGGGGTGGGGCTTAATAAAGGGATAGGGGTATGGGAGGGGGCGTGGCTATTTAAAAGGGGGCGTGGCTACAAAAGAGGAGGGGTTTGATGAGGTGGGGTTATGGGAAGGGGCGTGGCTACGGGAGGGGGCGTGGCTAAAGAAAGGGGGTGGGGCTTAACAAAGGGAAAGGGGTATGGGAGGGGGCGTGGATATGGAGAAGGGGGCGTGCCTACAGAAGGGGCGGGTTTTGATGGGGGCGGGGCTATGGGAGGCGTGGCTTAGGGAGGGGCGTGGCTACAGGAAGGGGGTGGGGCTTAATAAATGGATAGGGGTATGGGAGGGGGCGTGGCTATTTAAAAGGGGGCGTGGCTACAAAAGAGGAGGGGTTTGATGAGGTGGGGTTATGGGAAGGGGCTTGACTACGGGAGGGGGCGTGGCTAAAGGAAGGGGGTGGGGCTTAACAAAGGGAAAGGGGTATGGGAGGGGGCGTGGCTATGGAAAAGGGGGCGTGGCTACAGAAGGGGCGGGTTTTGATGGGGGCGGGGCTATGGGGAGCATGGCTACAGGAGGGGGCGTGGCTACAGGAAGGGGGTGTGGCTTATTGTAGGGGGCGTGGCTATGGAAAATGGAACGTGGCGACCAAAGCGGTGGGGGTTGATGGGGGCGTGGCTATGGAGGGGGCGTGGCTAGAGGAAGGGGGTGGGGCTTAATAAGGGGGTTGGGAATGGGAGGGGGCGTGGCTATGGAAGGGGCGTGGCTAAGGGAGGGGCGTGACTACAGGAAGGGGTGGGGCTTAATAAAGGGATAGGGGTATGGGAGGGGGCGTGGCTGCAGGAAGGGGGTGTGGCTATGGAAAAGGGGGCGTGGTTACAGAAGGGGTGGGGTTGATGGGGCGTGGCTATGGGTGTGTGGCTACGGGAAAGGGGTGGGGCTAAATAAAGGGGAAGGGGTATGGGAGGGGGCATGGCTAAGGAAAAGGGGGCGGGGCTGCAGGAAGGGGGTGGGGCTTAATAAGGGGGTAGGGGTATGGGAGGGGGTGTGGCTATGGAAGGGGCGTGGCTAAGGGAGGGGCGTGGCTATCGAAAAGGGGGCGTGGCTACAGGAGGGGCGGGGTTTGATGGGGCGGGGCTATGTGAGGGGCGTGGCTACAGGAAGGGGGTGGAGCTTAATAAAGGGATAGGGGTATGGGAGGAGGCGTGGCTATGGAGAAGGGGGCGTGGCTACAGGAAGGGGGTGAATAAGTTAGGGGCGTGGCTACGGAAGGGGGCGTGGTTACAGAAGAGGTGGGGCATATGGGAAGGGGCGTGGCTAAGGGGGAAACTGGGGAACAGGAATGGGCGGGGCTTTGATAGAGGGCGTGGCTAGAGGAAGGGGGCGGGTTAGAAGAGAGTGAGGCTATGGGGCAGGGCGGGGCTACAAGGGGGCGTGGCTATGGGGAAAAGGGGCGTGGCTTTGAGGCAGGTACGCCTACAGGGAATACAGCTATTGGGAAGGGGGCGGGGCTACAGGAAAGGGTGCGGTTGATGGAGGGGGCGTGGCTACGAATGGGGCGTGGTGTGACAGAGGGGGCGTGGCCACAGACCAAGGGGTGTGGCTACAGATGGGGGCGTGGCTAAGAGAAAGATGGTGGTACGGGAATGGAAGAAGCTTTTGGAAGTGGGCGTGGCTCTGAGATGGGAGTGGCTATAAGGGGGCGTGGCTATGGGGAAAGGGGCGTGGCTTTGAGACAGGTATGCCTATAGGGAATGGAATACGGCTATGGGGAAGGGGTGGGGCTTTGGATGTGGGCGGGGCTACAGGAGATGGGCGTGGCTTCTCCAAAGGGGGGCGTGGCTTCCCAAAGGGGGCGTGGCTTCCCGCTCCGCACCACCCAGGGAGGAAAATTTAAAGGGCCAGTGCACCCCATTTGGCCACTCCCCAAAATGGGGCTGCACGACCCCGCCCCCTTATGAAAGGGGGCGTGGCCTCCCCGAAAGGGGGCGTGGCTTCCTGCTCCGCACCACCAACGAGGAAGATTTAAAGGGCCAGCGCACCCCATTTGGCCACTCCCCAAAATAGGGGTGCACGACCCCTCCCCCTTAGGAAAGGGGGCGTGGCTTCCCTAAAGGGGGCGTGGCTTCCCTAAAGAGGGCGTGGCTTCCCAAAGGGGGCGTGGCTTCCCACTCCACACCACCCAGTAAGGAAAATTTAAAGGGCCAGTTCACCCCATTTGGCCACTCCCCAAAATGGGGCTGCACGACCCTTCCCCCTTATGAAAGGGGGCGTGGCCTCCCCCCAAGGGGGCGTGGCTTCCACAAAGAGGGCGTGGCTTCCCAAAGGGGGCGTGGCTTCCCACACTGCACCACCCAGGGAGGAAGATTTAAAGGGCCAGCGCACCCCATTTAGCCACTCCCCAAAATGGCGGTGTACGACCCCTCCCCCTTATGAAAGGGGGCGTGGCATTCCCCAAAAGGGGGCGTGGCTTCCCAAAGGGGGCGTGGCTTCCCACACTGCACCACCCAACGAGGAAGATTTAAAGGGCCAGCGACCCCCATTTGGCCACTCCCCAAAATGGGGCTGCACGACCCCTCCCCCTTATGAAAGGGGGCGTGGCCTCCCCGAAAGGGGGCGTGGCTTCCTGCTCCGCACCACCCAATGAGGAAGATTTAAACGGCCAGCGCACCCCATTTGGCCACTCCCCAAAATGGGGGTGTAGGATCCCTCTCCCTTATGAAAGGGGGCGTGGCTTCCCCAAAGGGGGCGTGGCTTCCATAAAGAGGGCGTGGCTTCCCAAAGGGGGCGTGGTTTCCTGCTCCGCACCACCAACGAGGAAGATTTAAAGGGCCAGCGCACCCCATTTGGCCACTCCCCAAAATGGGGGTGTAGGACCCCTCCCCCTTATGAAAGGGGGCGTGGCTTCCATAAAGAGGGCGTGGCTTCCCAAAGGGGGCGTGGTTTCCTGCTCCGCACCACCAACGAGGAAGATTTAAAGGGCCAGCGCACCCCATTTGGCCACTCCCCAAAATGGGGGTGTAGGACCCCTCCCCCTTATGAAAGGGGGCGTGGCTTCCATAAAGAGGGCGTGGCTTCCCAAAGGGGGCGTGGTTTCCTGCTCCGCACCACCAACGAGGAAGATTTAAAGGGCCAGCGCACCCCATTTGGCCACTCCCCAAAATGGGGGTGTAGGACCCCTCCCCCTTATGAAAGGGGGCGTGGCTTCCATAAAGAGGGCGTGGCTTCCCAAAGGGGGCGTGGCTTCCCACTCCGCACCACCAACGAGGAAGATTTAAAGGGCCAGTGCACCCCATTTGGCCACTCCCCAAAATGGGGGTGTAGGATCCCTCCCCCTTATGAAAGGGGCGTGGCTTCCAAAGGGGGCGTGGCTTCCCAGAGGGGGCGTGGCTTCCCACTCCGCACCACCCAATGAGGAAGATTTAAAGGGCCAGCACACCCCATTTGGCCACTCCCCAAAATGGGGGTGTGCGACCCCTCCCCCTTATGAAAGGGGGCGTGGCCTCCCCGAAAGGGGGCGTAGCTTCCAAAGGGGGCGTGGCTTCCCAAAGGGGGCGTGGCTTCCCACTCCGCACCACCCAACGAGGAAGATTTAAAGGGCCAGCGCACCCCATTTGGCCACTCCCCAAAATGGGGGTGTGCGACCCCTCCCCCTTATGAAAGGGGGCGTGGCCTCCCCGAAAGGGGGCGTGGCTTCCCACTCCGCACCACCCAGGGAGGAAGATTTAAAGGGCCAGCGCACCCCATTTGGCCACTCCCCAAAATAGGGGTGCACCACCCCTCCCCGTTAGGAAAGGGGGCGTGGCTTCCATAAAGAGAGCGTGGCTTCCCAAAGGGGGCGTGGCTTCCTGCTCCACACCACCAAAGAGGAAGATTTGAAGGGCCAGCGACCCCCCTTTGGCCACTCCCCAAAATGGGGGTGCACGACCCCTCCCCCTTATGAAAGGGGGCGTGGCTTCCCTAAAGGGGGCGTGGCTTCCATAAAGAGGGCGTGGCTTCCCAAAGGGGGCGTGGCTTCCTGCTCCGCACCACCAACGAGGAAGATTTAAAGGGCCAGCGCACCCCATTTGGCCACTCCCCAAAATGGGGGTGCACGACCCCTCCCCCTTATGAAAGGGGGCGTGGCCTTCCCCAAAGGGGGCGTGGCTTCCCACTCCGCACCACCCAACGAGGAAGATTTAAAGGGCCAGCGCACCCCATTTGGCCACTCCCCAAAATGGGGGTGTAGGACCCCTCTCCCTTATGAAAGGGGGCGTGGCCTCCCCCCAAGGGGGCGTGGCTTCCACAAAGAGGGCGTGGCTTCCCAAAGGGGGCGTGGCTTCCCACTCCACGCCACCCAGGGAGGAAGATTTAAAGGGCCAGCGCACCCCATTTGGCCACTCCCCAAAATGGGGGTGTAGGATCCCTCTCCCTTATGAAAGGGGCGTGGCTTCCATAAAGAGGGCGTGGCTTCCTGCTCCACACCACCAAAGAGGAAGATTTAAAGGGCCAGCGCACCCCATTTGGCCACTCCCCGAAATGGGGGTGTAGGACCCCTCCCCCTTATGAAAGGGGGCGTGGCTTCCCTAAAGGGGGCGTGGCTTCCATAAAGAGGGCGTGGCTTCCCAAAGGGGGCGTGGCTTCCTGCTCCGCACCACCAACGAGGAAGATTTAAAGGGCCAGCGCACCCCATTTGGCCACTCCCCAAAATGGGGGTGCACGACCCCTCCCCCTTATGAAAGGGGGCGTGGCCTTCCCCAAAGGGGGCGTGGCTTCCCACTCCACACCAACCAGGAAGGAAAATTTAAAGGGCCAGTTCACCCCATTTGGCCACTCCCCAAAATGGGGGTGTAGGATCCCTCCCCCTTATGAAAGGGGGCGTGGCCTCCCCGAAAGGGGGCGTGGCTTCCCACTCCGCACCACCCAGGGAGGAAGATTTAAAGGGCCAGCGCACCCCATTTGGCCACTCCCCAAAATAGGGGTGCACGACCCCTCCCCCTTAGGAAAGGGGGCGTGGCTTCCCTAAAGGGGGCGTGGCTTCCCAAAGGGGGCGTGGCTTCCCACTCCGCACCACCCAGGGAGGAAGATTTAAAGGGCCAGTTCACCCCATTTGGCCACTCCCCAAAATAGGGGTGCACGACCCCTCCCCCTTAGGAAAGGGGGCGTGGCTTCCCTAAAGGGGGCGTGGCTTCCATAAAGAGGGCGTGGCTTCCCAAAGGGGGCGTGGCTTCCTGCTCCGCACCACCGAAGAGGAAGATTTAAAGGGCCAGCGCACCCCATTTGGCCACTCCCCCAACCAGCGCTTAAGACCCCGAAACGAAGACACCCCCCCCCCCAAAAACGGGGAGGACCCCCCCCCCAAATTGCTCACGTCGTTCTCGGTGGCTGCCTGGGGCAGCATTCGGAGCATGACGATGGTGCTGGCACGGGGCTCTTCCTCGGCCGCCTCGGGGCGGTAATCCTGGTCCCTATAGTCCCCATCCGCCCCAAAGGGTAATGGGGGGGCTGAGGGGGGGTCCCGCTTCCTGGGGGGGTCCGGTGATTCGTAGGGGGGCTGGAAGATAAAAGGGGGGGGGGGGGGGGGGGGGAGACAGTAAATAGGGGGTTATGGGTGGGGGGATAATGTTGGGGAGGGGGGATAATGGGGGGAAAACATGGGGAAAATGGGGAAAAATGGGGGACAATGGGGAAAAAATGGGGGCAAATGGGGAAGAAATGGGAAAAAATTGGGGGATAATCCGGAAAAAAATTGGGGGATAATGAGGAAAAAATGGGGGAAAATGGGGAAAATGGGGGAAAATTGTGCAAAATTGTGGGATAATGGGGAAAAATGGGGGAAAATGGGGGAAAATGGGGGAAAATGGGGAAAAAGTGGGGAAAAAGTGGGGAAAATATTGAGCAAAATGGGGAAAATAGAGGAAAATGGGTAAAAATGGCAGCAAATGAGGAAAATTTGGGGGATAATGGGGAAAAATTGGGGCAAAATGGGGGAAAATGGGGAAAATTTGGGGAAAATGGGGGAAAATTGGGGAAAAAGTGGGGAAAAAAATGAGGAAATTGGGAAAAAATGGCAGCAAATGAGGAAAATTTGGGGGATAATGGGGAAAAAATGGGGCAAAATCGGGTAAAATGGGGGAAAATTGGGGAAAAATTGGGGAAAATGGGGAAAATTGGGGTCAAATGAACAAAAATGGGGAAAATGGGGAGAAAATGGGGGATTTTGGGGAAAAATGGGGGAAAACAAGGAAAAAACGGGGGATAATGGGGAAAAATGGGGGAAAATGAGGAAAATTTGGGGTAAAATGGGGAAAAAATGGGGTAAAATTGCACCCAATGGGGGCAAATGGGGAGCAAACGTAGGGGTGAATGGGGGGGGTGAATGGGGTCTGACCTGGGGGGGGGTCCCCGAAGTGGGGGTTCCGTCCGGGGGTCCCCCATAGCCGCGATAGTCCATGTCGCGATAGTCGTGATCCCGTTGGCTGCGGGACCCCCCCACTCCGGGGGGGCTTTCGGGGGGGGGGGGCGGCCCCATAGCGCCCCGTTCGGTCCCCCCGACCGCCCCTATAAATGGGGGGGGGGGGGGGAGATAAATGGGGTGGGGGTTCAAAGGGGGTCCCCAAAGAGCGCTCAACCCCCCCCCCACCCCTTCCCACAATGGGGTCTCTTTTTGGGGTCCCCCCCCACTTTGGGACCCCCCACCCCCATATTTTGGGGTCCCCACCCCCATTTAGGGACCCCCCACCCCCCAATAAGGTCTCTCCCCCACTTTGGGGTCCCCCCCCACCTCCCCAATGGGATCTCTCCCCCTTTTTGGGGTCCCCCCACCCCCATATTTTGGGGTCCCCACCCCCATTTAGGGACCCCCCACCCCCACTTTGGGGTCCCCACCCCCATTTAGGGACCCCCCCACCCCCCCAATGGGGTCTCTCCCCCTTTTTGGGGTTCCCCCACCCCCATATTTTGGGGTTCCCCCACCCCCATATTTTGGGGTCCCCACCCCCATTTAGGGACCCCCCACCCCCCAATGGGATCTCTCTCCCTTTTTGGGGTCCCCCCCACCCCCATTTCAGGGACCCCACCCCCCATTTTGGGGTCCCCCACCCCCTATTTTTGGGGTCCCCCCCCCCCCACCTGCGTTCATACTCCATGTCCGACACCGGCACCTATGGGGGGAAACGGTAACTGGGATGGACTGGGAGAGACTGGGAGGGACTGGGATGGACTGGGATGGGACTGGGAGAAACTGGGAGGGACTGGGAGGGCACTGGGATGGACTGGGATGGGACTGGGAGGGACTGGGATGGACTGGGATGGACTGGGATTGGACTGGGAGGCACTGGGAGGCATTGGGATGGACTGGGGTGAACTGGGATGGACTGGGAGGGACTGGGATGGCACTGGGATGGGAGTGGGATGGACGGGGAGGCACTGGGATGGGACTGGGATGGGACTGGGAGGGACTGGGAGGCACTGGGATGGACTGGGATGGACTGGGATGGACTGGGAGGGACTGGGATGGACTGCGATGGGACTGGGATGGGACTGGGAGGGACTGGGATGGACTGGGAGGCAGTGAGAGGGACTGGGATGGCACTGGGGTGAACTGGGATGGACTGGGATGGCAATATGGTGGCACTGGGATGAAACTGGGATGGACTGGGAGGAACTGGGATGGACTGGGATGGGACTAGGATGGACTGGGATGAACTGGGATGGACTGGGAGGAACTGGGATGGACTGGGATGAACTGGGATGGACTGGGAGGGACTGGGATGGACTGGGAGGGACTGGGATGCACCTGGATGGTACCAGTATGGTAATGGGATGGGACTGGGGTGAACTGGGATGGATTGAGAGGAACTGGGATGGACTGGGATGGGACTGGGAGAAACTGGGAGGGACTGGGATGGACTGGGATGGGACTGGGAGGGGCTGGGAGGCACTGGGATGGGACTGGGAGGCACTGGGAGGCACTGGGATGAACTGGGATGCACCTGGATGGTACCAGTATGGTAATGGGATGGGACTGAGGTGAACTGGGATGGACTGGGAGGAAGTGGGATGGACTGGGATGGGACTGGGAGGCACTGGGAGACATTGGGATGGACTGGGATGGACTGGAATGGCACTGGGATGGACTGGGATGGGACTGGGATGGACTGGGAAGTACTGGGTGGCACTGGGGTGAACTGGGATGGACTGGGAGGAACTGGGATGGACTGGGATGGGACTGGGAGGCACTGGGAGAGACTGGCATGTACTGGGATGGACTGGGAGGCACTGGGATGGACTGGGATGGACTGGGATGGGACTGGGAGGGACTGGGAGGCACTGGAATGGGACTGCGATGGGACTGGGATGGGACTGGGATGGACTGGGAGGCACTGGGATGGACTGGGATGGACTGGGAGGGACTGGGATGGGACTGGGAGGCACTGGGATGGACTGGGATGAACTGGGAGGGACTGGGGTGGACTGGGAGGCAGTGAGAGGGACTGGGATGGCACTGGGGTGAACTGGGATGGACTGGGATGGCAATATGGTGGCACTGGGATGAAACTGGGATGGACTGGGAGGAACTGGGATGGGCTGGGATGGGACTAGGATGGACTGGGATGAACTGGGATGGACTGGGATGGGACTGGGAGGCACTGGGAGGCATTGGGATGGACTAGGATGGTACCAGTATGGTAATGGGATGGGACTGGGGTGAACTGGGATGGACTGGGATGCACTGGGATGGGACTGGGAGAAACTGGGAGGGACTGGGATGGGACTGGGAGGGACTGGGATGGACTGGGATGGACTGGGATGGGACTGGGAGGCACTGGGATGGACTGGGATGGGACTGGGAGGGACTGGGATGGACTGGGATGGACTGGGAGGCACTGGGAGGCACTGGGAGGCATTGGGATGGACTGGGATGAACTGGGATGGACTGGGAGGGACTGGGATGGCACTGGGATGGGACTGGGATGGGACTGGGAGGGACTGGGAGGCACTGGGATGGCACTGGGATGGGACTGGGATGGGACTGGGAGGGACTGGGAGGCACAGGGATGAACTGGGATGGGACTGGGAGGAACTGGGAGGAACTGGGAGGGACTGGGATGGACTGGGAGGCACTGGGATGGACTGGGATGGGACTGGGAGGGACTGGGATGGACTGGGATGGACTGGGAGGCACTGGGAGGCACTGGGAGGCATTGGGATGGACTGGGATGAACTGGGATGGACTGGGAGGGACTGGGATGGCACTGGGATGGGACTGGGATGGGACTGGGAGGGACTGGGAGGCACTGGGATGAACTGGGATGGGACTGGGAGGGACTGGGATGAACTGGGATGGACTGGGAGGGACTGGGATGGACTGGGATGGGACTGAGAGGCACTGGGATGGACTGGGATGGCACTGGGATGGGACTGGGACGGACTGGGAGGGACTGGGAGACACTGGGATGAACTGGGATGGACTGGGATGGTACCAGTATGGTAATGGGATGGGACTGGGGTGAACTGGGATGGACTGGGAGGAACTGGGATGGACTGGGATGAACTGGGAGGCACTGGGATGGACTGGGGGGTACTGGGATGAATTGGGATGGACTGGGATGGTACCAGTATGGTAATGGGATGGACTGGGATGGACTGGGATGGACTGGGATAGGACTGGGATGGACCGGGAGGAACTGGGATGGACTGGGATGGTACTGGGAGGGACTGGGAGGGACTGGGATGAACTGGGATGGACTGGGATGGACTGGGACAGTACTGGGATGGCAATATGGTGGCACTGGGATGAACTGGGATGGACTGGGAGGCACTGGGGTGAACTGGGATGGACTGGGATGGACTGGGATGGACTGGGAGGCACTGGGATGGACTGGGATGGATTGGGATGGAACTGGGATGGACTGGGTTGGATTGGGATGTACTGGGATGGACTGGGATAGGACTGGGATGGACCGGGAGGAACTGGGATGGACTGGGATGGACTGGGAGGCACTGGGATGGGACTGGGATGGACTGGGATGAACTGGGAGGCACTGGGATGGGACTGGGAGGGACTGGGATGGACTGGGATGGGACTGGGAGAAACTGGGAGGGACTGGGAGGGCACTGGGATGGACTGGGATGGGACTGGGAGGCACTGGGAAGGACTGGGAGGAACTGGGATGGACTGGGGGTACTGGGATGAACTGGGATGGACTGGAATGGTACCAGTATGGTACTGGGATGGGACTGGGGTGAACTGGGAGGCACTGGGATGGACTGGGAGGAACTGGGATGGACTGGGATGAACTGGGAGGCACTGGGATGGACTGGGGGGTACTGGGATGAACTGGGATGGACTGGGATGGTACCAGTATGGTAATGGGGTGGACTGGGATGGACTGGGATGGACTGGGATAGGACTGGGATGGACCGGGAGGAACTGGGATGGACTGGGATGGGACTGGGGTGAACTGGGATGATACTGGGATGATACTGGGCTAAACTGGGATGAACTGGGAGGCGCTTCATAGGCCGACAGCCGCCACGTGCAGCCCCCCACAAGCCCCGCCCACTTCATTACCATACACGCCCCGCCCACTTCATTACAATACAACTTACCCACGCCCACATCATTACCATACAAACCCCGCCCCCGCTGCTCTGCCCACAACCAAGCCCCGCCCACCACCAAGCCCCGCCCCCTTCGCCCAAACCAACCAATCAGAGCCCTCCCCTCCCGTTCCGCCCCTCCCCTCCCAATGGAACCCCCCCCCGCGGTCATTCACCCCCCTCCCCGTTAGGCCACGCCCCCTGCCTTTGGCCACGCCCCCTCCCGTTAGGCCCCGCCCCGCGGCGCCGCTCCCACCTCCGCTCTCCGCTCTCCGCCGCCGCCGCCGCCGTTTACTCCGCCGCAAAATGGCGGCGCCGCGCTGCACCCGCTCCGCCCCTCGCCCTTCCCCGCTCTCCTATTGGTCGGCTCGGATGCCCCTCAGGCGGTCCGCGGCGCTCATTGGTGCGCCGCGCAGAGGGGGCGGGACGGAAGAGGTGGGGCCCAGCGAGGGGGCGGGACGCGGAGCGCGCGCTGAGTCGCGATTGGCGGAGAGCCGCGAAGGCGCTCTCTGATTGGTGGACAGGGAGTACGAGGAGTAAGAGCCAGCGGGCGGGGTGGGACTTAGAGTGCATGCTGCTTTGCTATTGGCCGAACTCCCCGGAGCCTCGGTCTGATTGGCGGAAGGGAATGGGGCGGAGCGAAACCACCGCGCTGGCAGCCGGGAGGCACCGGAAGTGCCGGGGGTGGGACTTCCGGCGGCAAGATGGCGGCGCTGGGGAGGGCGATTCGGTCGTTGCGGGGACCGTGGGGAGCGCGGGGGCGGAGCGCGGGGCCCGCAGCGGTCGTGGCGGTGCCGCGGGAGACGATCGGAGCGCACCGGGAGGAGGAAACGTGGGAGGACGCGCAGCGGAAGGTGGGCGGGGCCTAAGAGAGGAGGCGGGGCCTACATGGAGGGGGCGGGGCCTACAGTGAGGGGAGGCCGGGGGGTAAAGGGGCGTGGTCTGTGGAGGGCGTGGTCTGCGCGGTGATTGGCTGCGGGTGTGATAACGAGGGGGCGGGGCCAGAGGGAGAGGGCGGGGCCTAGCGGGCGGGGTGTTAAGGGGGCGGGGCATGGAAGTGGGCGTGGTTTGGGAGTGGGCGGGGCCAGCGCGGTGATTGGCTGCGGGTATGATAACGAGGGGGCGGGGCCAGAGGGAGGGGGCGGGGCCTAGCGGGGCGGGGGAGGTTAAAGGGGCGGGGTGTGGAAGTGGGCGTGGTTTGGAGGTGGGCGGGGTCTGCGCCGTGATTGGCTGCGGGTGTGATAACGAGGGGGCGGGGCCTAGTGGGGCGGGGGGGTTGAGGGTAAAGGGGCGGGGCCTTGGAGTGGGCGTGGTCTATGGTGGGCGTGGCCAGCGCGGGTGATTGGCTGGGGGCGTATGATAATGAGGGGGCGGGGACTACTAGTGGGCGTGGTTCGTGGGTGGGCGTGGTCAGCACGGTGATTGGCTGCGAGTGTAATTAATGATAATTTTCCTCCATTTCTCCCCCCAAAATCACCCCCCATTATCCCCCATTTCCTCCCAATCCCCCCCATTATCCCCTATTTCCCCCCATTATCCCCCATTTCCTCCCCATTTCCCCCCTCACCCCCCCATTGCCTCCCCCAACCCATTATCCCCCCCATTCCCCCCCATTTCCCCCCATTCCCCTCCATTTCCCCCACATTATCCCCCATTTCCATCCCAATTCTCCCAATTATTCCCCATTTCCCCCCATTCCCCCCCATTCCCCCCATTTCCCCCCCATTATCCCCCCCTTCCCCCCCATTCCCCCCCATTATCTCCATTGTCCCCCCATTTCCCCCCCATTATCTCCCATTATCCCCCCATTTCCCCCCCATTTCCCCCCCATTTCTCCCCATTATCCCCCCCCTTTCCCCCCCATCCCCCCCATTCTCCCCATCATCTCCCATTATCCCCCCCACTATCCCCCATTATCCCCCATTATCCCCCTCATTCCTCCCATTCCCCCCATTTCCTGCCCATTTCTCCCCATTATCCCCCTCTTCCCCCCTCATCGCCCCCCATGTCCCCCCCATTCCCCCCCATCGCCCCCCATTCCCCCCATTCCCCCCATCCCCCCCCATTAACCCCCCATTTCTCCCCATTATCCCCCTCTTCCCCCCCCATTTCTCCCCATTATCCCCCCCATTCCCCCCATTTCCTGCCCATTTCTCCCCATTATCCCCTTGTCCCCCCCCATCCCCCCCCATTTCCCCCCCTTCCCCCCCATTATCTCCCATTATCCCCCCATTTCCCCCCCATGTCCCCCCCATTCCCCCCCCATTCCCCCCCATGTCCCCCCCATTCCCCCCCCATCCCCCCCCGTTCCCCCCCATTTTCCCCCCATTCCCCCCCATTTTCCCCCCATCCCCCCCCATTTTCCCCCATTCCCCCCCCATTTCTCCCCATTATCCCCCTGTCGCCCCCCATCCCCCCCCATTCCCCCACCATCCCCCCCCATCGCCCCCCATTCCCCCCTATTTTCCCCCCCATTTCCCCCCATTCCCCCCCATCCCCCCCATCCCCCCCATTTCTCCCCATTATCCTCCTCTTCCCCCCCCATCGCCCCCCATGTCCCCCCCATTCCCCCCTATTTTCCCCCCATTTCCCCCCATTCCCCCCCATTCCCCCCATCCCCCCCATTTTCCCCCATTTCTCCCCATTATCCCCTTGTCCCCCCCACCCCTCCATCCCCCCCAATTCCCCCCCATTTTCCCCCATCCCCCCCCATTAACCCCCCATTTCTCCCCATTATCCACTTGTCCCCCCCCATCCCCCCCCATTCCTCCCCCATTTCTCCCCATTATCCCCCTGTCCCCCCCATCCCCCCCCATTTTCCCCCATTCCCCCCCCATTTCTCCCCATTATCCCCCTGTCCCCCCCCATTAACCCCCCATTCCCCCCTATTTTCCCCCCATCGCCCCCCATCCCCCCCATCCCCCCCATTTCCCCCCCATTTCTCCCCATTATCCCCCTCTTCCCCCCCCATTTCTCCCCATTATCCCCCCCATCCCCCCCATTCCCCCCATTTCCTGCCCATTTCTCCCCATTATCCCCCTCTTCCCCCCCCATCGCCCCCCATGTCCCCCCCATTCCCCCCCCATTCTCCCCCCCTTCCCCCCCATTATCTCCCATTATCCCCCCATTTCCCCCCATGTCCCCCCATTCCCCCCCCATTCCCCCCCATGTCCCCCCCATTCCCCCCTCATCCCCTCCCATCGCCCCCCATTCCCCCCATTCCCCCCATCCCCCCCCATTTTCCCCCATTCCCCCCCCATTTCTCCCCATTATCCCCCTCTTCCCCCCCATCCCCCCCCATCGCCCCCCATTCCCCCCTATTTTCCCCCCCATTTCCCCCCATTCCCCCCCATCCCCCCCATCCCCCCCCATTTCTCCCCATCCCCCCCCATTACCCCCCCATTGCCCCCCATGTCCCCCCCATTCCCCCCCATCCCCCCCCATCGCCCCCCATGTCCCCCCATTCCCCCCATCCCCCCCATCCCCCCCCATTCCCCCCCATTCCCCCCATCCCCCCCCATTTTCCCCCATTCCCCCCCCATTTCTCCCCATTATCCCCCATTATCCCCCCCACTGTCCCCCATTATCCCCCATTATCCCCCATTATCCCCCCCATTTCCCCCACTATCCCCCATTCCCCCCCCATTTCTCCCCATTATCCCCCATTATCCCCCCCACTGTCCCCCATTATCCCCCATTATCCCCCATTATCCCCCCCATTTCCCCCACTATCCCCCATTCCCCCCCCATTTCTCCCCATTATCCCCCATTATCCCCCCCACTGTCCCCCATTATCCCCCATTATCCCCCATTATCCCCCCCATTTCCCCCACTATCCCCCATTCCCCCCCCATTTCTCCCCATTATCCCCCATTATCCCCCCCACTATCCCCCATTATCCCCCATTATCCCCCATTTCCCCCCCCATTCCTCCCATTCCCCCCATTTCCCCCCCATTTCTCCCCATTATCCCCCCCCATCGCCCCCCATGTCCCCCCCCCAGCACCCCGATCTCCACGGGTTCTACACTGACCCCGCAGCCGACCTGGCCAACGCTCGCGCCGTCTTCATAGCCGGGGTGTCGGTGGCGCTGGTGTTGGGATCGGCCTTCCTCCATTACCTGCCCGACGGGGGGTACGGGGCTGGGGGGGGGGCAATGGGGTCAATGGGGGGAATGGGGTCAATGGGGGGAATGGGGGTGTTGGGGTCAATGGGGGGAATGGGGGTAATGGGGTGAATGGGGGGAATGGGGGCAATGGGGGGCAGTGGGGGTGTTAGGGTCAATGGGGGGCAATGGGGGTGTTGGGATCAATGGGGGCTATGGGGGCATTGGGGGTAATGGGGGGCAGTGCGGGTAATGGGGTCAATGGGGGGAATGGGGTCAATGGGGGGAATGGGGGTGTTGGGGTCAATGGGGGGAATGGGGGCAATGGGGGGCAGTGGGGGTAATGGGGGTGTTGGGGTCAATGGGGGGCAGTGGGGGTAATGGGGTCAATGGGGGGAATGGAGGCGTTGGGGTCAGTAGGGTAATGGAGGCAATGGGGACAATGGGGGTAGCGGGGTCAATGGAGATCAGTGGGGTCAATGGGGGTGTTGGGGGCAATGGGGGGAATGGGGGCATTGGGGGTAATGGGGGCATTGGGGGCAATGGGGGGCAGTGGGGGTAATGGGGTGAATGGGGGCAATGGGGGTAACGGGGGCAGTGGGGGCAATGGGGTCAATGGGGGGAATGGGGGTGTTGGGGTCAATAGGGGCAATGGGGGTAATGGGGGTGTTGGGGGCAATGGGGTCAATGTGGGGAATGGGGGCAGTGGGGGGAATGGGGGTGTTGGGGCCTATGGGGGCAATGGGGGTAATGGGGTCAATGGGGGGAATGGGGGTGTTGGGGTCAATGGGGGGAATGGGGTCAATGGGGGGAATGGGGGCAATGGGGGCATTGGGGTGAATGGGGGCAATGGGGGGCAGTGGGGGTAATGGGGGGAATGGGGTCAATGGGGGCAGTGGGGGTGTTGGGGTCAATGGGGGCTGTGGGGGTCTTGGGGTCAATGGGGCCATTGGGGGTAATGGGGGCAGTGGGGGCAATGGGGTCAATGGGGGGAATGGGGGTAATGGGGGTGTTGGGGGCAATGGGGTCAATGGGGGTAATGGGGATCAATGGGGTCAATGGGGGCAATGGGGAGAATGGGGGTGTTGGGGTGAATGGGGGCATTGGGGGTAATGGGGGGCAGTGGGGGTAATGGGGGCAATGGGGGTAATGGGGGCATTGCGGGCTATGGGGGTAATGGGGTCAATGGGGGGAATGGGGGGAATGGGGGGCAGTGGGGGTAATGGGGTGAATGGGGGCAATGGGGGGCAGTGGGGGTAATGGGGTCAATGGGGGGAATGGGGGTGTTGGGGTCAATAGGGTAATGGAGGCAATGGGGGTGTTGGGGCCCATGGGGGCAATGGGGGTAATGGGGTCAATGGGGTCACTGGGGGCAATGGGGAGAATGGGGGTGTTGGGGTGAATGGGGGCAACGTAGGCCAATGGGGGTAATGGGGGGCAGTGGGGGGTAATGGGGTCAATGGGGGGAATGGGGGTGTTGGGGGTGTTGGGGTGAATGGGGGCATTGGGGGTAATGGGGGGCAGTGGGGGTAATGGGGGCAATGGGGGCATTGGGGGCAATGGGGGCAATGGGGGTAATGGGGTCAATGGAGATCAATGGGGTCAATGGAGGTGTTGGGGGCAATGGGGGGCAGTGGGGGTAATGGGGGCAATGGGGGTAATGGGGGGGTTGGGGTCAATGGGGGCAGTGGGGGGAATGGGGGGCAGTGGGGGTGTTGGGGTCAATGGGGGCAATGGGGGTGTTGGGGGCTATGGGGGTAATGGGGGCAATGGGGGTGTTGGGGGCAATGGGGGCATTGGGGGTAATGGGGGTGTTGGGGTCAATGGGGGGAATGGGGGTATTGGGGTCAATGGGGGTAATGGGGGTATTGGGGTCAATGGGGGCATTGGGGTCAATGGGGGCAATGGGGGCCAATGGGGGTAATGGGGGTGTTGGAGTCTATGGGGCAATGGGGGTGTTGGGGTTAATGGGGGCAATGGGGGTAATGGGGGCAATGGGGCAATGGGGCCATTATGGGGTCAGTGGGGCCATTGGGGTCAATGGGGCCATTGGGGTCAACGGGACCATTATGGGGCCAATGGGGCCGCCGGCCTCAATAGGATCAATGGGTTTGGGGGTGGCGGGGGGGGGGCCGCTATAGGATCCCCCATACAACCCACAACATTGGGGTCGGGTACCCCAACGGGTGGGAGCTTCGGGACCTTATAGGGTCACCCCCTGACCCCATAACCCCCCCCTGACCCCATAACCCCCCCCTGACCCCATAAGCCCCCCTGACCCCATAACCCCCCCAACCCCGACCCTATTAGGTTGCAGCAGTGGTCGCGCCGTGAGGCCGAGCGCCTCATTCGGGATCGGGAACTTCGGGGTCTCCCCCTCCTCGACCCCAATTATTACGACCCCAAACGTCTGGATTTGCCCCCACCCCGGGATTGAGGGGGCGGCGACCCCATAAAGACGGACCCCCCATTCCCCGCCCCATAAGCGCTGCGGGGACCCCATAATAAAGAGGCGGCGTGGGAACTTTTGTAGGGTTTTATCTGGGGGGGTTTCTTTTAGGGGGGGGGGGTCTTTTGGGATCGTTGAGGTCACGGAGACCCCAAACATCACCCCATAGACCCCAGGATTCCATATAGATCCCATACAGATCCCATATAGACCCATAGAGTCTAAGATCCCATATAGATCCCATATAGACCCCAAATCCCACCCCATAGACCCCATACAGACCCTAAAGGTCACCCCATAGACCCCAAATCCTGTATAGATCCCTCATAGACCCCAATTCTGACCCCATAGACCCCATATAGACCCCAAAGCCCACCCCATAGACCCCAGGATTCCATATAGATCCCATACAGATCCCATATAGACCCATAGAGTCCAAGATCCCATATAGACCCCATATAGACCCCAAAGCCCACCCCATAGATCCCATACAGACCCCAAAGCCCACCCCATAGACCCCAGGATTCCATATAGATCCCATACAGATCCCATATAGACCCATAGAGTCTAAGATCCCATATAGACCCCATATAGACCCCAAATCCCACCCCATAGACCCCAGGATTCCATCTAGATCCCATACAGATCCCATATAGACCCATAGAGTCCAAGATCCCATATAGACCCCATATAGACCCCAAAGCACACCCCATAGACCCCATACAGATCCCAAAGCCCACCCCATAGACCCCAGGATTCCATATAGATCCCATACAGATCCCATATAGACCCATAGAGTCTAAGATCCCATATAGAGCCCATATAGACCCCAAAGCACACCCCATAGACCCCAGGATTCCATATAGATCCCATACAGATCCCATATAGACCCATAGAGTCTAAGATCCCATATAGACCCCATATAGACCCCAAAGCCCACCCCATAGACCCCATACAGACCCCAAAGCACACCCCATAGACCCCAGGATTCCGTATAGATCCCATACAGATCCCATATAGACCCATAGAGTCTAAGATCCCATATAGACCCCATAAAGACCCCAAAGCCCACCCCATAGACCCCATACAGACCCCAAAGCCCACCCCATAGACCCCAGGATTCCATACAGATCCCATACAGATCCCATATAGACCCATAGAGTCTAAGATCCCATATAGACCCCATATAGACCCCAAAGCCCACCCCATAGACCCCAAGATTCCATATAGATCCCATACAGATCCCATATAGACCCATAGAGTCTAAGATCCCATATAGACCCCATATAGACCCCAAAGCCCACCCCATAGACCCCATACAGACCCCAAAGCCCACCCCATAGACCCCAGGATTCCATATAGATCCCATACAGATCCCATATAGACCCGTAGAGTCTAAGATCCCATATAGAGCCCATATAGACCCCAAAGCCCACCCTATAGACCCCATAGAGACCCTAAAACCCACACCACAGACCCCAGCATCCTATATAGATCCCATATAGACCCCAAATCCCACCCAATAGACCCCAAATCCATATAGATCCCATATAGACCCCAAATCCGACCCCATAGACCCCATACAGACCTCAAAGCCCTCCCCATAGACCCCAAATCCCGCATAGACCCCATATAGACCCCAAATCCCACCCCATAGACCCCATACAGACCCCAAAGCACACCCCATAGACCCCAGGATTCCATATAGATCCCATACAGATCCCATATAGACCCATAGAGTCCAAAATCCCATATAGAGCCCATACAGACCCCAAAGCCCACCCCATACACTCCAGGATCCCATATAGATCCCATACAGACCCATGGAGTCCAAGATCCCATATAGATCCCATATAGACCCGCAGACCCCAACGTCTCATATAGACCCCAAATCCGACCCCATAGACCCCATACAGATCCCAAAGCACACCCCAAAGACCCCAGGATTCCATATAGATCCCATACAGATCCCATATAGACCCATAGAGTCTAAGATCCCATATAGACCCCATACAGACCCCAAAGCCCACCCTATAGACCCCATAGAGACCCTGAAACCCACACCACAGACCCCAGCATCCCATATAGATCCCATATAGACCCCAAATCCCACCCAATAGACCCCAAATCCATATAGATTCCATATAGACCCCAAATCCGACCCCATAGATCCCATACAGACCCCAAAGCCCACCCCATAGACCCCAGGATTCCATATAGATCCCATACAGATCCCATATAGACCCATAGAGTCCAAAAACCCATATAGAGCCCATACAGACCCCAAAGCCCACCCCATAGACCCCAGGATTCCATATAGATCCCATACAGATCCCATATAGACCCATAGAGTCTAAGATCCCATATAGACCCCATATAGACCCCAAAGCCCACCCCATAGACCCCAGGATTCCATATAGATCCCATACAGATCCCATATAGACCCATGGAGTCTAAGATCCCATATAGACACCATATAGACCCCAAAGCCCACCCCATAGACCCCATACAGACTCCAAAGCCCACCCCATACACTCCAGGATCCCATATAGATCCCATACAGACCCATGGAGTCCAAGATCCCATATAGACCCCATATAGACCCGCAGACCCCAACGTCTCATATAGACCCCAAATCCGACCCCATAGACCCCATACAGACCTCAAAGCCCACCCCATAGACTCCAAATCCCGTATAGATCCCATATAGACCCCAAATCCGACCCCATAGACTCCATATAGACCCTAAAGCCCACCCCATAGACCCCAGGATTCCATATAGATCCCATACAGATCCCATATAGACCCATAGAGTCTAAGATCCCATATAGACCCCATATAGACCACAAAGCCCACCCCATAGACCCCAGGATTCCATATAGATCCCATACAGATCCCATATAGACCCATAGAGTCTAAGATCCCATATAGACCCCATATAGACCCCAAAGCCCACCCCATAGACCCCAAGATTCCATATAGATCCCATACAGATCCCATACAGATCCCATATAGACCCCATATAGACCCCAAAGCCCACCCTATAGACCCCATAGAGACCCTAAAACCCACACCACAGACCCCAGCATCCCATATAGATCCCATATAGACCCCAAATCCCACCCAATAGACCCCAAATCCATATAGATCCCATATAGACCCCAAATCCGACCCCATAGACCCCATACAGACCCTAAAGGTCACCCCATAGACCCCAAATCCTGTATAGATCCCTCATAGACCCCAATTCTGACCCCATAGACCCCATATAGACCCTAAAGCTCACCCCATAGACTCCAGGATCCCATATAGACCCTATACAGACCCCAAAGCCCACCCCATAGACTCCAGGATCCCATATAGACCCTATATAGACCCATGGACCCCAAGATCCCATACACACCCCATATAGACCCCAAATCCCATCTCATAGACCCCAGGATCCCATATAGATCCCATACAGATCCCATACAGACCCATAGAGTCTAAGATCCCATATAGAGCCCCTACAGACCCCAAAGCCCACCCTATAGACCCCATAGAGACCCTAAAACCCACACCACAGACCCCAGCATCCCATATAGATCCCATATAGACCCCAAATCCCACCCAATAGACCCCAAATCCATATAGATCCCATATAGACCCCAAATCCGACCCCATAGACCCCATACAGACCTCAAAGCACATCCCATAGACCCCAAATCCCATATAGACCCCATAGAGACCCCAAATCCCACCCTATAGACCCCATAGAGACCCTAAAACCCACACCACAGACCCCAGCATCCCATATAGATCCCATATAGACCCCAAATCCCACCCAATAGACCCCAAATCCATATAGATCCCATATAGACCCCAAATCCGACCCCATAGACCCCATACAGACCTCAAAGCACATCCCATAGACCCCAAATCCCATATAGACCCCATAGAGACCCCAAAGCCCACCCTATAGACCCCATAGAGACCCTAAAACCCACACCACAGACCCCAGCATCCCATATAGATCCCATATAGACTCCAAATCCCACCCAATAGACCCCAAATCCATATAGATCCCATATAGACCCCAAATCCAACCCCATATACCCCATACAGACCTCGAAGCCCACCCCATAGACCCCAAATCCCGTATAGACTCCGTATAGACCCCAAATCCCACCCCATAGACCCCATATAGACCCTAAAGCCCGCCCCATAGACTCCAGGATCCCATATAGACCTCAAATCCCACCCCATAGACCCCAGGATCCCATATAGACCTCAAATCCCACCCCATACACCCCATATAGACCCCAAATCCAAACCCATAGACCCCAAATCCCGTATAGATCCCGTATAGACCCCAAATCCGACCCCATAGACCCCATATAGACCCCAAAGCCCACCCCATAGACCCCAGGATCCCATATAGACCTCAAATCCCACCCCATAGACCCCATATAGACCCCAAATCCGACCCCATAGACCCCATACAGACCTCAAATCCCACCCCATAGACCCCATATAGACCTCAAATCCCACCCCATACACCCCATATAGACCCCAAAGCCCTCCCCATAGTCCCCAGATCCTGTATAGATCCCATATAGACCCCAAATCCGACCCCATAGACCCCCAATATGGACCCCGAATCCCACCCCATAGACCCCAGGATCCCATATAGACCTCAAATCCCACCCCATAAACCCCATATAGACCTCAAATCCCACCCCATAGACCCCCAATATGGACCCCGAATCCCACCCCATAGACCCCAGGATCCCATATAGACCTCAAATCCCACCCCATAGACCCCATATAGACCCCAAATCCCACCCCATAGACCCCATATAGACCTCAAATCCCACCCCATACACCCCATATAGACCCCAAAGCCCTCCCCATAGACCCCAAATCCCGTATAGATCCCATATAGACCCCAAATCCCACCCCATAGACCCCATATAGACCTCAAATCCCACCCCATAGACCCCAGGATCCCATATAGACCTCAAATCCCACCCCATAGACCCCATATAGACCCCAAATCCCACCCCATACACCCCATATAGACCTCAAATCCCACCCCATACACCCCATATAGACCCCAAAGCCCTCCCCATAGACCCCAAATCCCGTATAGATCCCATATAGACC
>NW_024096042.1:0-58765 GCF_016699485.2 Gallus gallus
CCCCCCCCATCCCCCCCATATCCCATTCCCCCTCACCCCCCTCCCATATCCCAATACCCCCCCCCATTACCCCCCCCACCCCCACCCCCCCATCCCCCCCATATCCCAATACCCCCCTCCATATCCCGTCCCCCCATATCCCAATACCCCCCCATCCCCCCCATATCCCATACCCCCTCACCCCCCCATCCCCCCCATATCCCATCCCCCCCACCCCCCCTATCCTCCCATCCCCCCCATATCCCATTCCCCCCCACCCCCCCATCCCCCCCATTACCCCCCCCATCCCCCCCATATCCCAATACCCCCCCATCCCCTCCCCCACCCCCCACCCCCCCCATTCCCCCCCATCCCCCCCATATCCCATTCCCCCCCACCCCCCCATATCCCAATACCCCCCCCCAATACCCCCCCACCCCCCCCATATCCCAATACCCCCCCCCATATCCCATTCCTCCCCACCCCCCCATTCCCCCCCCCGCCCCCCCCACCGTGGGAGCAGTTGTCGAAGTTGAGGTCCCCGCAGAGCACATCGAAGGCCACGACGTCCCCCGTGTTTGTGTGCTGCTCCCGGAAGTGGCGCCCCCAACGCAGCGCCGCCCTCAGCTGCTCACTGCGCACCGCGGTGTCCCCTGCGGGGGGGGGGGGGGGGGACACACACTATCACCATACAGCAGCACCATTAGCACCATTAGCACCATACAGCAGCACCATTACACCATTAGCACCATTATCACCATACAGCATCACCATTAGCACCATTATTGCCATACAGCAGCACCATTAGCACCATTATCACCATACAGCAGCACCATTAGCACCATTATCACCATTATCGCCATTATCACCATACAGCAGCACCATTATCACCATTATCACCATACAGTATCACCATTATCGCCATTATCACCATACAGCATCACCATTACACCATTATCACCATTATCGCTATACAGCATCACCATTATCACCATTATCACCATACAGCAGCAGTATTAGCACCATTAGCACCATTATCACCATACAGCAGCACCATTATCATTATACAGCATCACCATTATCACCATTATCACTATACAGCATCACCATTAGCACCATTATCGCCATACAGCAGCACCATTAGCACCATTGTCACCATACAGCAGCACCATCATCGCCATTATCGCCATACAGTATCACCATTATCACCATACAGCATCTCTATTATCACCATTATCACCATACAGCATCTCCATTATCACCATGGTCACCATGTGGGGTCACCATACAGCATCACCATCACTATACAGCATCACCATTATCACCATTATCACCATACAGCAGCACCATTATCATTATACAGCATCACCATTATCACCATTATTGCCATACAGCAGCACCATTAGCACCATTGTCACCATACAGCATCACCATTATCACCATACAGCATCACCATTATCACCATTAACACAATTATCACCATACAGCATCACCATTAGCACCATTAGCACCATTATCACCATACAGCATCACCATTATCACCATTATTGCCATACAGCAGCACCATTAGCACCATTGTCACCATACAGCATCACCATTATCACCATACAGCATCACCATTATCACCATTAACACAATTATCACCATACAGCATCACCATTAGCACCATTAGCACCATTAGCACCATACAGCATCACCATTATCACCATTATTGCCATACAGCAGCACCATTAGCACCATTGTCACCATACAGCATCACCATTATCACCATACAGCATCACCATTATCACCATTAACACAATTATCACCATACAGCATCACCATTAGCACCATTAGCACCATACAGAATCACCATTATCACCATTATCACCATACAGCAGCACCATTATCACCATACAGCAGCACCATCATCACCATCACCATGTGGGGTCACCATACAGCATCACCATTATCACCATACAGCAGCACCATTATCACCATTATCACCATACAGCATCACCATCACTATACAGCATCACCATTATCACCATACAGCATCACCATTATCACCATTAACACCATTATCACCATACAGCATCACCATTAGCACCATTATCACCATACAGCAGCACCATTACACCATTATCACCATACAGCATCACCATTAGCACCATTAGCACCATACAGAATCACCATTAACACCATTATCACCATACAGTGTCACCATACACCATTACCATTATCACCATCATCACCATTATCGCCATACAGCATCACCATCACCATACAGCATCACCATTATCGCCATACAGCATCACCATTAGCACCATTATCACCATACAGCAGCACCATTATCGCCATTATCACCATACAGAATCACCATTATCACCATTGTCACCATACAGCCTCACCATTATCACCATTATCGCCACACAGCGTCACCATTATCACCATTATCACCATACCGAATCACCATTATCACCATACAGCATCACCATTATCACCATTATCACTATACAGCATCACCATTATCACCATTATCGCCATACAGCAGCACCATTAGCGCCATGGTCACTACGTGGGGTCACCATACAGCATCACCATCACCATCACCATACAACATCACCGTTATCACCATACAGCATCACCACCCCCACCACCATCACCATATGGTGTCACCATCACTGTCACCATCACTGTATGGTGTCACCACCACCACCATATGATGTCACCATCACCACCCCCACCCCCATCAGCATCACTGTATGGTGTCACCAACACCGTCACCACCACCACCATCACCATATGGTGTCACCATCACTGTCACCATCACTGTATGGTGTCACCACCATCACCATATGGTGTCACCATCACCACCACCATCACCGTATGGTGTCACCAACACCGTCACCCCCACCACCATCACCATATGGTGTCACCATCACTGTCACCATCACCGTCACTATCACCATATGGTGTCACCATCATCACCTCCCCCCCCCCCCCCCCCCCCCCCCCCCACCATCATCATATGGTGTCACCATCACTGTCACCATCACCGTATGGTGTCACCATCACTGTCACTATCACCATATGGTGCCCCCCCCCCCCCATCACTGTATGGTGTCACCACCACCACCACCATCACCATATGGTGTTACCATCACTGTCACCATCACCGTCACCATCACCATATGGTGTCACCATTACCACCTCCCCCCCCACCCCCACCACCATCATCATATGGTGTCACCATCACTGTCACCATCACCGTATGGTGTCACCATCACTGTCACTATCACCATATGGTGCCCCCCCCCCCCCATCACTGTATGGTGTCACCACCACCACCACCATCACCATATGGTGTTACCATCACTGTCACCATCACCGTCACCATCACCATATGGTGTCACCATTACCACCTCCCCCCCCCACCCCCACCACCATCACCATATGGTGTCACCATCACTGTCACCATCACTGTATGGAGTCGCCACCACCACCATATGACGTCACCATCACCACCCCCACCCCCATCAGCATCACCATATGGTGTCACCAACACCGTCACCCCCCACCACCATCACCATATGGTGTCACCATCACTGTCACCATCACCGTCACTATCACCATATGGTGTCACCATCATCACCTCCCCCCCCCCCCCACCATCATCATATGGTGTCACCACCACCGTCACCATCACCATATGGTGCCACCATCACCGTCACTATCACCATATGGTGCCCCCCCCCCCCCCATCACCGTATGGTGTCACCATCACCGTCACCATCACCATATGGAGTTACCATTACCACCTCCTCCCCCCCCCCCCACCATCACCATATGGTGTCACCATCACTGTCACCATCACCGTCACTATCACCATATGGTGTCACCATTACCACCTCCCCCCCCCACCCCCACCACCATCACCATATGGTGTCACCATCACTGTCACCATCACTGTATGGTGTCACCATCACCACCACCACCATCACAATATGGTGTCACCATCACCACCACCCTCCCACCCCCACCACCATCACCATATGGTGTCACCATCACCGTCACCATCACCATATGGTGTCACCATTACCACCTCCCCCCCCACCCCCACCACCATCACCATATGGTGTCACCATCACTGTCACCATCACCATATGGTGTCACCATCACCACCACCATCACTGTATGGTGTCACCACCATCACCATATGGTGTCACCATCACCACCACCATCACCATATGGTGTCACCATCACCACCACCATCGCCGTATGGTGTCACCATCACTGTCACCATCACTATATGGTGTCTCCATCACCACCACCATCACCATATGGTGTCACCATCACTGTCACCATCACCATATAGTGTCACCATCACCACCACCCCCACCATCATCACCATCACCGTATGGCGTCACCATCACTGTCACCATCACTGTCACCATCACCATATGGTGTCACCATCACCGTCACCACCACCATATGGTGTCACCATCACCACCCCCACCCCCATCACCATCACCGTATGGTGTCACCATCACTGTTACCAACACCACCATCACCATATGGTGTCACCACCACCACTTCCCCCCCCCCCCCCCACCATCACTGTATGGTGTCACCATCACCACCACCACCAAATGGTGTCACCATCACCATCACCATCACCACCACCATCACTATATGGTGTCACCATCACCGTCACCATCACCATATGGTGTCACCACCACCACCACCACCACCACCATATGGTGTCACCATCACTGTCACCATCACCATATGGTGTCACCATCACCACCACCTCCTCCCCCCCCCCCCCCATCACCATATGGTGTCACCCCCCCCCCCCACCATCGTCGTATGGTGTCACCATCACTGTCACCATCACTATATGGTGTCTCCATCACCACCACCATCACCATATGGCGTCTCCATCACTGTCGCCATCACCATCACTATCACCATATGGTGCCCCCCCCCCCCCACCATCGCCGTATGGTGTCACCATCACCACCACCATCACCATATGGTGTCACCATCACCACCACCATCACCATATGGTGTCACCATCACCACCACCATCACTGTATGGTGTCACCATCACTGTCACCATCACCATTTGGTGTCACCATCACCACCACCATCACCGTATGGTGTCACCATCACCGTCACCCCCACCACCATCACCATATGGTGTCACCATCACCATCACCACCTCCACCATCACCATATGGTGTCACCTCCCCCCCCCCCCCCCCCCCCCACCACCATCACCATATGGTGTCACCATCACCATCACCACCACCACTTCCCCCCCCCCCCCCCACCATCACCATATAGCGTCGCCATCACCTCCTCCCCCCCCCCCCACAGTCACCACCACCGTGCAGTGCCCCCCCCCCCCCCCCCCCCCCCAATCACCGTATGGTGTCACCACCACCACCTCCCCCCCAACCCCCACTGTCACCATCACCATATGGTGTCACCACCCCCCCCCCCCCCACCGTCACCACCCCCACCTCCCCCCCCCCCCCCCCACTCACGTTCGGGCGCCTGCAGATGGGTGCAGCTGAGGTACCCCAACACGCGGCGGCCGTCCTGAGAGCCCAACAGCACCTGGGGGGGCAGCGCGGCGTTATGACGTGGGGGGGGGGGGGGGATACAACAACACAACACTACCACACAATGACACAACAACACAACCACACAACCACACAATCACACAACCACACAGCCACACAACAACACAACAACACAACCACACAATGATACAACAACACAACCACACAATCACACAACCACACAACGACACAACCACACAACCACACAACCACACAACGATACAACAACACAACCACACAATGACACAGCCACACAACCACACAACCACACAACACAACCACACAATCACACAGCAACACAACCACACAGCCACACAACCACACAATGACACAACCACAACGCAACAACACAACAACACAACCACACAACCACACAATGATACAACAACACAACCACACAACCACACAACCATGCAACCACACAACCACACAACAACACAGCCACACAACCACACAACCACACAACCACACAACAACACAACAATACAACAACACAACCATGCAACCACACAACCACACAATGACACCATGACACAACCACACAACACTACCACACAACCACACAATCACACAACCAGACAACAACACAACAACACAACCACACAGCCACACAACAACACAGCCACACAACACAACCACACAATCACACAGCAACACAGCCACACAACCACACAACCACACAATCACACAACAACACAACCATGCAACCACACAAAGACACAATGACACAATGACACAACCACACAACAACACAATGACACCATGAACACAACCACACAATCACACAACCACATAACCACACAATGACACAACCACACAACCACACAACAACACAACCACACAATCACACAACAACATAGCCACACAACAACACAACCACACAATCACACAACAACACAGCCACACAACAACACAACCACACAACAACACTACCACACAACCACACAACAACACAACAACACAACCACGCAACCACACAACAACAAAACCACACAACCACACAATGACACAACCACACAGCCACACAACCACACAATCACACAGCAACACAACAACACAACCACACAACCACACAATCACACAACAACACAACCTTGCAACCACACAACCACACAAAGACACAATGACACAACCACACAACCACACAATGACACCATGACACAACCACACAACAACACAACCACACAACCACACAATCACACAACAACACAGCCACACAACCACACAACCACACAACAACACAGCCACACAATCACACAACAACATAGCCACACAACCACACAATCACACAACAACACAACCACACAACAACACAACCACACAGCCACACAGCCACACAACCACACAACCACACAACAACACTACCACACAACCACACAACAACACAACAACACAACCACGCAACCACACAACAACAAAATCACACAACCACACAATGACACAACCACACAGCCACACAACCACACAATCACACAGCAACACAGCCACACAACCACACAACCACACAATCACACAAAGACACAACAACACAACCACACAATCACACAACAACATAGCCACACAACCACACAACAACACAACCACACAATCACACAACAACACAACAACACAATGACACAATGACACAACCACACAACAACACAGCCACACAACCTCACAACCACGCAACAACACAAACACACAAAGACGCAATGGCACCATCACACAACAACACAACACAGCCACACAAAGACAAAATGACACAACCACACAACCACACAACCACACAAAGACACAATGACACAACCAAACAACTACACAACAACACAACCATGCAACCACACAACCACACAACACAACCACACAACAACACAACAATACAGCAACACAACCACACAACCACACAATGACACCATGACACAACCACACAACAACACAACCACACAACCACACAACGACACAAGAACACAGCCACACAACCACACAACCACACAACACAACCACACAATCACACAACAACACAACCACACAGCCACACAACCACACAACAACACAACCACACAACAACACAGCCACACAATCACACAACAACATAGCCACACAGCCACACAATCACACAACAACACAACCACACAACCACACAACAACATAACCACACACCCACACAACCACACGACACAACCACACAACTGCACAATACAATCACACAATGAGGCAACCGCACAACCACACAACGACACAACCACACAACCACACAATGACACAAACACACGACACAGCCACACAACCACACAATCACACAACAACACAACCACACAAAGACACAACCACACAACCACACAACCACACAACCACACAAAGACACAATGACACAACCACACAACCACACAATGACACCATGACACAACCGCACAACAACACAACCACACAACCACACAATGACACAACAACACAGCCACACAACCACACAACCACACAACCACACAGCCACACAATCGCACAACAACATAGCCACACAACCACACAATCACACAACAACACAACCACACAACCACACAACCACGCAACAACACAAACACACAAAGACGCAATGGCACCATCACATAACCACACAACACAACCACACAAAGACACAGTGACACAACCACACAACCACACAACAACAAAACCACACAAAGACACAATGACACAACCACACAACCACACAACAACACAGCCATGCAACCACACAACCACACAACAACACAACCACACAACCACACAACAACACAACAACACATCAACACAACCACACAACCACACAAACACACAATGACACAACCACACAACCACACAATGACACCATGACACAACCACACAACAACACAACCACATAACCACACAATGACACAACCACACAACCACACAACGACACAACCACACAACCACACAACCACACAAAGGCACAATGACACCATGACACAACCACATAACCACACAGCAACACAACCACACAACACAACAAACCACACAACCACACAACCGAATGACAACCACACAACCACACAATGAAACAATGACACAATGACACCATGACAAAACCACACAACTACACAACCAACAACACAACCACACAACCACACAAAGGCACAATGACACCATGACACCATGACACAACCACATAACCACACAGCAACACAACCACACAACACAACAAACCACACAACCACCCAACCGAATGACACAACCACACAACCACACATTGAAACAATGACACCATGACACCATGACACAACCACACAACCACACAATCACACAACAACACAGCCACATAACCACACAACCACACAACCACACAACAACACAGCCACACAACCACACAAAGACACAATGACACCATGACACCATGACACAACCACATAACCACACAGCAACACAACCACAACCACACAACAAACCACACAACCACACAACCAAAGGACACAACCACACAACCACACAATGAAACAATGACACAATGACACCATGACAAAACCACACAACCACACAACAACACAACCACACAACCACACAAAGGCACAATGACACCATGACACCATGACACAACCACATAACCACACAGCAACACAACCACACAACAAACCACACAACCACCCAACCGAATGACACAACCACACAACCACACATTGAAACAATGACACCATGACACCATGACACAACCACACAACCACACAACCACACAATCACACAACAACACAGCCACATAACCACACAACCACACAACCACACAACAACACAGCCACACAACCACACAAAGACACAATGACACCATGACACCATGACACAACCACATAACCACACAGCAACACAACCACAACCACACAACAAACCACACAACCACACAACCGAAGGACACAACCACACAACCACACAATGAAACAATGACACAATGACACCATGACAAAACCACACAACCACACAACCACACAACAACACAACCACACAACCACACAAAGGCACAATGACACCATGACACCATGACACAACCACATAACCACACAACCACATAACCACACAACCACACAATGACACAACCACATAACCACACAACCACACAATCACACAACAACACAGCCACATAACCACACAACCACACAACCACACAACAACACAGCCACACAACCACACAAAGACACAATGACACCATGACACCATGACACAACCACATAACCACACAGCAACACAACCACAACCACACAACAAACCACACAACCACACAACCGAACGACACAACCACACAACCACACAATGAAACAATGACACAATGACACCATGACAAAACCACACAACCACACAACCACACAACCAACAACACAACCACATAACCACACAAAGGCACAATGACACCATGACACAACCACATAACCACACAGCAACACAACCACACAATCACACAACAACAAAGCCACACAACCACACAACCACACAACCACACAACAACACAACCACACAACCACACAAAGGCACAATGACACCGTGACACAACCACATAACCACACAGCAACACAACCACAACCACACAACCACACAACTCCACAACTCCACAACCACACAATGACACCATGACACAACCACACGACACAATCACACAACCGCACAGCCACACAACCACATAACCAAACGACACAACCACACAATTACACAATGACATCATGACACTACCACACGACACCATGACACAACAACACAACCACACAACTCCACAACCACATGACACAACCACACAACCACACAACCACACAATGACACAACCACACAACCACACAACCACACAACCACACGACACAACCACACAACCACACGACACAATCACACAATGAGGCAACCGCACAACCACACAATGACACAACCACAGAATGACACCACAACACAACCACACAGCCACACAACAACACAACCACACAACCACACAATGACACAACCACACAACCACACAACCACACACCTCCACAACCACACAACCACACAATGACACAACCACACAACCTCACAAAGACACAATGACACCATGACACAATCACACAACGACACAACCACACACCTCCACAACCACACAACATCACAGCCACACAACCACACAACCACACAATCACACAACAACACAACCACACAACCTCACAAAGACACAATGACACCATGGCACAACCACACAACGACACAACCACACAACAACACAACCTCACAACAAAACAACCACACAAAGACACAATGACACCATGACACAACCACACAATCAGACGACACAACCACACAATCACACAATCACACAACTCCACAACCACACAAAGATAGAATGACATCATGACACAACCACACAACCGCACAAAGATAGAATCATGACATGACACAACCACACAGCAACACAACCACACAACCACTCAAAGATAGAATCATGACATGACACAACCACACAATGACACAACCACACAGCAACACAACCACACAACCACACAAAGATAGAATCATGACATGACACAACCACACAATGACACAACCACACAACAACACAACCACACAACCACACAACAACACAACCACACAAAGATAGAATCATGACATGACACAACCACACAACAACACAACCACACAACCACACAAAGACACAACCACACAATGACAGAACCACACAACAACACAACCACACAACCACACAACAACACAACCACACAAAGATAGAATCATGACATGACACAACCACACAACAACACAACCACACAACCACACAACAACACAACCACACAATGACACAACACAACCACACAGCCACACAACCACACAATACAACCACACAACGACACAACCACACACGTCCACAACCACACAACCACACAACCACACCCCAACACACCGCCCCATCGCCCCCCTCCCCGTGCCCTCAGCCCTCACCTGGATGCACAGCAGCCCTTTGGCCGCCAGGGCGTCCTCTCCGGCCCCATTGGGGTAGCAGTAGAAGCTGGCGGCCAACGGTGGGTACCGGGCGGCCACCAGCAGCCCACTGCCCAGCAACTTCAGCCCCCCATCATGGAGCCCCCCGGCCCCCACCCCGTGAAACACGTGGGGGTAACGGAGGCCCAGCTGACGGCACAGCACCGCCTCGGCCATGGGGTCAAACACCTCCTGCAGGCACACGAAGTCTGCGTCTGGGGGAAAGCGCTCCCACAGCTGGGGGGAGGAACCCAGGAACGTGGGTTGTAGGGGGTCTCGGTGTCTTGGGGTGGCGCTGGTTGAGTCCTTTGGGGTGTCCTTGTCCATTGGGGCGGCCCTGGTTGGGTCCCATCGGGTGGCCTTGTCCATTGGGGCCACCCTGGTTGGGTCCCATGGGGTGTCCTTGTCCATTGGGGTGGCGCTGGTTGGGTCCCATGGGGTGGCCTTGTCCATTGGGGTGGTGCTGGTTGGGTCCCATGGGGTGTCCTTGTCCATTGGGACCGCCCTGGTTGGGTCCCATGGGGTGGCCTTGTCCATTGGGGTGGCGCTGGTTGGGTCCCATGGGGTGGCCTTGTCCATTGGGGTGGCCCTGCTTGGGTCCCATGGGGTGTCCTCGTCCATTGGGGGGTCTCTGTGTCTTGGGGTGGCCTTGGATGGGTTCCATGGGGTGTCCTTGCCCATCGGGGTGTCCACGGTTGGGTCCTTTGAGGTGTCCTTGACCCCACCCCATGGGGTGTGGGTGGTTGTTGGGGCCCACGGGGTGCCCTTCACCCCATCCCCGGCCATGTCGATGACTGCCTCCCTTCGGTTGTCCTCGGATGGCTCCTTTGGGGTCACCCGGAGCCCCTCCTTTGGGTCCCGTGGGATCTCCGTGGCCGCACCTATAGGGATATGTGGGGTTGTGTCCTTTGGGATCTCCAGAGCGGAACCCAAAGACGTCACCACCCCATGGGAGAGCCGTGGTGACACCCAATGGGATCCCCATGGTGACCCTCAACGGTGTCACCCATTGGGACCTCCGTGGTGACAACAAATAGGATCTCCATGGTGACACCCAATGGGATCTCCGTGGTGACACCCAATGGGATCCCCATAGTGACCCTCAACGGTGACACCCATTGGGACCTCCATGGAGACACCTATTGGGATCTCCATGGTGACACCCAATGGGACCTCCATGGTGACACCTATTGGGATCTCCATGGTGACACTCAATTGGATCTCCGTGGTGACACCCACTGGGACATCCATGATGACACCCAATGGGATCCCTATGGTGACACCCAATGGGACCTCCATGGTGACACCCAATGGGATCTCCATGGTGACACCCAATGGGATCCCCGTGGTGACAACAAATAGGATCTCCGTGGTGACACCCAACAGTGACACCCACTGGGACATCCATGGTGACACCCAATTGGATCCCTATGGTGACACCCAATGGGATCCCTATGGTGATACCCAATGGGACCTCCATGGTGACACCCATTGGGATCTCCGTGGTGACACCCAAGGGATCTCCATGGTGACACCCAATGGGATCCCCATGGGGACAACAAATAGGATCTCCATGGTGGCACCCATTGGCACATCCATGGTGACATCCACTGGGATCTCCATGGTGACACCCAATGGGATCCCTATGGTGATACCCAATGGGATCCCCGTGGTGACAACAAATAGGATCTCCGTGGTGACACCCAACAGTGACACCCACTGGGACATCCATGGTGACACCCAATTGGATCTCTCTGGTGACACCCAATGGGATCCCTATGGTGATACCCAATGGACCTCCATGGTGACACCCAATAGGATCCCCGTGGTGACAACAAATAGGATCTCTGTGGTGACACCCAACAGTGACACCCAATGGGATCTCCGTGGTGACACCCAATGGGATCCCCATGGGGACACCCAACGGTGACACCCATTGGGACGTCCATGGTGACACCCAATGGGATCTCCGTGGTGACACCCAATTGGATCTCCATGGTGACACCCATTGGGATCTCCGTGGGGACAACAAATAGGATCTCCGTGGTGACACCCATTGGGACCTCCATGGTGACACCCAATGGGATCTCCGTGGTGACACCCAATGGGATCCCCACGGTGACAACAAATAGGATCTCCATGGTGACACCCATTGGGTTCTCCATGGTGACATCCATTGGGACATCCACGGTGACACCCAATGGGATCTCCGTGCTGACACCCAATGGGATCTCCATGGTGACACCCATTGGGATCTCCATGGTGACACCCAATAGGATCCCCATGGGGACACCCAAAGGTGACACCCATTGGGACCTCCATGGTGACACCCATTGGGACATCCACGGTGACACCCAATTGGATCTCCGTGGTGACACCCAATGGGATCCCTATGGTGATACCCAATGGGACCTCCATGGTGACACCCAATGGGATCCCCATGGTGACAACAAATAGGATCTCCATGGTGACACCCATTGGCACATCCATGGTGACACCTATTGGGATCTCGTGGTGACACCCAATGGGATCCCTATGGTGACACCCAACGGGACCTCCGTGGTGACAACAAATAGGATCTCCATGGTGACACCCAATGGGATCCAATGTGACAACAAATAGGATCTCCGTGGTGACAACCAATGGGATCCCCATGGATCCCCATGGGGACACCCAGCAGTGACACCCATTGGGACCTCCATGGTGACACCCAACAGTGACACCCATTGGGACCTCCATGGTGACACCCAATGGGATCCCTATGGTGATACCCAATGGGACCTCCATGGTGACACCCAATGGGATCCCCATGGGGACACCCAACAGTGACACCCACTGGGACATCCATGGTGACACCCAATGGGATCCCCATGGGGACACCCAAAGGTGACACCCATTGGGACCTCCATGGTGACACCTATTGGGATCTCGTGGTGACACCCAATGGGACCTCCATGGTGACACCCAACGGGACCTCCGTGGTGACAACAAATAGGATCTCCGTGGTGACACCCAATGGGATCCCCATGGGGACACCCAACAGTGACACCCACTGGGACGTCCATGGTGACATCCAATGGGACCTCCATGGTGACACCCATTGGGATCCCTATAGTGACACCCAATGGGATCTCCATGGTGACAACAAATAGGATCTCCATGGTGACACCCATTGGGTTCTCCATGGTGACACCCATTGGGACATCCACGGTGACACCCAATTGGATCTCCATGGTGACACCTATTGGGATCTCCATGGTGACACCCAATGGGATCTCCATGGTGACACCCATTGGGATCTCCATGGTGACACCCAATAGGATCCTCATGGTGACAACAAATAGGATCTCCATGGTGACACCCAATGGGATCCCCATGGGGACACCCAAAGGTGACACCCATTGGGACCTCCATGGTGACACCTATTGGGATCTCCATGGTGACACCCAATGGGATCCCTATGGTGAAACCCAATGGGACATCCATGGTAACATCCATTGGGATCTCCATGGTGACACCCATTGGGACATCCACGGTGACAACCAATGGGATCCAATGTGCCAACAAATAGGATCTCCATGGTGACACCCATTGGGACCTCCATGGTGACACCCATTGGGTCCTCCATGGTGACACCCATTGGGTCCTCCATGACTGCACCCATTGGGACCTCCATGCTTACACACATTGAGACCTCCATGGTGACACCCATTGGGTCCTCCATGGTGACACCCATTGGGTCCTCCATGGTGACACCCATTGGGTCCTCCACAACTTCACCCATTGAGACCTCCATGGTGACACCCATTGGGTCCTCCAAGACTTCACCCATTGCTACCCCCATTGAGACCTCCATGGTGACACCCATTGGGTCCTCCATGACTGCACCCATTGAGACCTCCATGGTGACACCCATTGGGTCCTCCATGACTGCACCCATTGGGACCTCCATGGTGACACCCATTGGGTCCTCCATGACTGCACCCATTGGGAACTCCATGGTGACACCCATTGGGTCCTCCATGACTGCACCCATTGAGTCCCCATTGCTACCCCCATTGAGACCTCCATGGTGACAGCCATTGGGTCCTCCATGACTGCACCCATTGGGACCTCCATGGTGACACCCATTGGGTCCTCCATGACTGCACCCATTGGGTCCTCCATGGTGACACCCATTGGGTCCTCCAAGCTTACACCCATTGAGTCCCCATTGCTGCCCCCATTGGGACCTCCATGGTGACACCCATTGGGACCTCCATGCTTACACTCATTGAGACCTCCATGGTGACACCCATTGGGTCCTCCAAGCTTACACCCATTGAGTCCCCATTGCTACCCCCATTGAGACCTCCATGGTGACACCCATTGGGTCCTCCATGACTGCACCCATTGAGACCTCCATGGTGACACCCATTGGGTCCTCCACGACTTCACCCATTGGGACCTCCATGGTGATACCCATTGGGTCCTCCGTGACTGCACCCATTGAGACCTCTATGGTGACACCCATTGGGTCCTCCATGGTTACCCCCGTTGAGACCTCCAAACTACCCCCATTGAGACCTCCATGACTACCCCTTTGGGTCCTCCCCAACTCCACCCATTGGCCCCCCCATTCCCCCCCCCCCCATAGCCCCCATACCCACCTCCATCCCCACGCCGCTCCATTTGCGTCCCACCATACCCCCACCCTCCGGCATCACCCGCACCGCCACCTCCATGCTTACACCCATTGGGTCCTCCATGGTGACACCCACTGGGACCTCCATGGTGACATCCATTGGGTCCTCCATGCTTACACCCATTGGGTCCTCCATGGTGACGCCCATTGAGTCCTCCATGACTGCACCCATTGGGTCCTCCATGGTGACACCCATTGGGTCCTCCACAACTTCACCCATTGGGTCCCCATTGCTACCCCCATTGAGACCTCCATGGTGACACCCATTGGGTCCTCCATGACTACACCCATTGGGACCTCCATGGTGACACCCATTGGGTCCTCCACAACTTCACCCATTGAGACCTCCATGGTGACATCCATTGGGTCCTCCACGACTGCACCCATTGAGACCTCCATGATGACATTCATTGGGTCCTCCATCACTACCCCATTGGGTCCTCCCCAACTCCACCCATTGGCCCCCCCATTCCCCCCACCCCCCATAGCCCCCATACCCACCTCCATCCCCACGCCGCTCCATCTGCGTCCCTCCATACCCCCACCCTCCGGCATCACCCGCACCGCCACCTCCATGCTTACACCCATTGGGTCCTCCATGGTGACACCCACTGGGACCTCCATGGTGACATCCATTGGGTCCTCCATGGTGACGCCCATTGAGTCCTCCATGACTGCACCCATTGGGTCCTCCATGGTGACACCCATTGGGTCCTCCACAACTTCGCCCATTGGGACCTCCACAACTTCACCCATTGGGTCCCCATTGCTACCCCCATTGAGACCTCCATGGTGATACCCATTGGGTCCTCCATGACTGCACTCATTGAGACCTCCATGGTGACACCCATTGGGTCCTCCATGACTGCACCCATTGGGACCTCCATGGTGACACCCATTGGGTCCTCCATGACTGCACCCATTGGGACCTCCATGGTGACACCCATTGGATCCTCCATGACTGCACCCATTGAGACCTCCATGGTGACACCCATTGGGTCCTCCATGACTGCACCCATTGGGACCTCCATGGTGACACCCATTGGGTCCTCCAAGACTTCACCCATTGCTACCCCCACTGAGACCTCCATGGTGACACCCATTGAGACCTCCATGACTGCACCCATTGGGTCCTCCATGCTTACACCCATTGGGTCCTCCATGACTGCACCCATTGAGACCTCCATGGTGACACCCATTGGGTCCTCCATGACTGCACCCATTGGGACCTCCATGGTGACACCCATTGGGTCCTCCAAGACTTCACCCATTGCTACCCCCACTGAGACCTCCATGGTGACACCCATTGAGACCTCCATGACTGCACCCATTGGGTCCTCCATGCTTACACCCATTGGGTCCTCCATGACTGCACCCATTGAGACCTCCATGGTGACACCCATTGGGTCCTCCATGACTGCACCCATTGAGACCTCCATGGTGACACCCATTGGGACCTCCATGGTGACACCCATTGGGTCCTCCATGACTGCACCCATTGAGACCTCCATGGTGACACCCATTGGGTCCCCATTGCTACCCCCATTGAGACCTCCATGGTGACACCCATTGGGTCCTCCATGACTTCACCCATTGAGACCTCCATGATGACATTCATTGGGTCCTCCATCACTACCCCATTGGGTCCTCCCCGACTCCACCCATTGGCCCCCCCCCATTCCCCCCACCCCCCATAGCCCCCATACCCACCTCCATCCCCACGCCGCTCCATCCACATCCCTCCATACCCCGACCCTCCGGCATCACCCGCACCGCCACCTCCATGCTTACACCCATTGGGTTCCCATTGCTTCTCCCATTTGGACCTCCATGGTGACACCCATTGGGTCCTCCATGCTTACACCCATTGGGTCCTCCATGACTGCACCCATTGGGTCCTCCATGCTTACACCCATTGGGTCCTCCATGCTTACACCCATTGGGACCTCCATGGTGACACCCATTGGGTCCTCCACGACTTCACCCATTGAGACCTCCATGCTTACACCCATTGGGTCCCTATTGCTACCCCCATTGAGACCTCCATGGTGACACCCAATGGCTCCTCCAGGACTGCACCCATTGGGACCTCCATGGGGACACCCATTGGGTCCTCCATGCTTTCACTCATTGAGTCCTCCATGACTACCCCTTTAGGTCCTCCACAGATGCACCCATTGGGTCCGCCATGACTGCACCCATTGAGACCTCCATGGTGACACCCATTGGGTCCTCCACGCTTACACCCATTGAGTCCCCATTGCTACCCCCATTGAGACCTTCATGGTGATACCCATTGGGTCCTCCACAACTTCACCCATTGGGTCCTCCACAACTTCACCCATTGAAACCTCCATGCTTACATCCATTGGGTCCTCCACGACTTCACCCATTGGGACCTCCATGACTTCACCCATTGGGACCTCCATGGTGACACCCATTGGGTCCCTATTGCTACCCCCATTGAGACCTCCATGGTGACACCCATTGGGTCCTCCAGGACTGCACCCATTGGGACCTCCATGCTTATACCCATTCGGTCCCCATTGCTTCTCCCATTGAGACCACCATGGTGACACCCACTGGGTCCTCCAAGACTTCACCCATTGCTACCCCCATTGAGACCTCCATGGTGACACACATTGGGTCCTCCATGACCGCACCCATTGGGTCCTCCATGACTGCACCCATTGGGTCCTCCATGCTTACACCCATTGGGTCCTCCATGACTGCACCCATTGAGACCTCCATGCTTACATCCATTGGGTCCTCCACGACTTCACTCATTGGGACCTCCATGGTGACACCCATTGGGTCCTCCACGACTTCACCCACTGGGGCCTCCATGGTGACACCCAATGGGTCCTCCATGACTGCACCCATTGAGTCCCCATTGCTACCCCCATTGAGACCTCCATGGTGACACCCAATGGGTCCTCCATGACTGCACCCATTGAGTCCCCATTGCTACCCCCATTGAGACCTCCATGGTGACACCCATTGGGTCCTCCATGACTGCACCCATTGGGACCTCCATGCTTACACACATTGAGACCTCCATGGTGACACCCATTGGGTCCTCCAAGCTTACACCCATTGAGTCCCCATTGCTACCCCCATTGAGACCTCCATGGTGACACCCATTGGGTCCTCCATGACTTCTCCCATTGGGACCTCCATGGTGACACCCATTGAGACCTCCATGACTACACCCATTGGGTCCCCATTGCTACCCCCATTGAGACCTCCATGGTGACACCCATTGGGTCCTCCATGACTTCTCCCATTGGGACCTCCATGGTGACACCCATTGGGTCCTCCATGACTACACCCATTGGGTCCTCCAAGACTTCACCCATTGCTACCCCCATTGAGACCTCCATGGTGACACCCATTGGGTCCTCCATGACTGCACCCATTGGGACCTCCATGGTGACACCCATTGGGACCTCCATGGTGACACCCATTGGGTCCCCATTGCTACCCCCATTGAGACCTCCATGGTGACACCCATTGGGTCCTCCATGACTTCACCCATTGAGACCTCCATGATGACATTCATTGGGTCCTCCATCACTACCCCATTGGGTCCTCCCCGACTCCACCCATTGGCCCCCCCCCATTCCCCCCACCCCCCATAGCCCCCATACCCACCTCCATCCCCACGCCGCTCCATCCACATCCCTCCATACCCCGACCCTCCGGCATCACCCGCACCGCCACCTCCATGCTTACACCCATTGGGTTCCCATTGCTTCTCCCATTTGGACCTCCATGGTGACACCCATTGGGTCCTCCATGCTTACACCCATTGGGTCCTCCATGACTGCACCCATTGGGTCCTCCATGCTTACACCCATTGGGTCCTCCATGCTTACACCCATTGGGACCTCCATGGTGACACCCATTGGGTCCTCCACGACTTCACCCATTGAGACCTCCATGCTTACACCCATTGGGTCCCTATTGCTACCCCCATTGAGACCTCCATGGTGACACCCAATGGCTCCTCCAGGACTGCACCCATTGGGACCTCCATGGGGACACCCATTGGGTCCTCCATGCTTTCACTCATTGAGTCCTCCATGACTACCCCTTTAGGTCCTCCACAGATGCACCCATTGGGTCCGCCATGACTGCACCCATTGAGACCTCCATGGTGACACCCATTGGGTCCTCCACGCTTACACCCATTGAGTCCCCATTGCTACCCCCATTGAGACCTTCATGGTGATACCCATTGGGTCCTCCACAACTTCACCCATTGGGTCCTCCACAACTTCACCCATTGAAACCTCCATGCTTACATCCATTGGGTCCTCCACGACTTCACCCATTGGGACCTCCATGACTTCACCCATTGGGACCTCCATGGTGACACCCATTGGGTCCCTATTGCTACCCCCATTGAGACCTCCATGGTGACACCCATTGGGTCCTCCAGGACTGCACCCATTGGGACCTCCATGCTTATACCCATTCGGTCCCCATTGCTTCTCCCATTGAGACCACCATGGTGACACCCACTGGGTCCTCCAAGACTTCACCCATTGCTACCCCCATTGAGACCTCCATGGTGACACACATTGGGTCCTCCATGACCGCACCCATTGGGTCCTCCATGACTGCACCCATTGGGTCCTCCATGCTTACACCCATTGGGTCCTCCATGACTGCACCCATTGAGACCTCCATGCTTACATCCATTGGGTCCTCCACGACTTCACTCATTGGGACCTCCATGGTGACACCCATTGGGTCCTCCACGACTTCACCCACTGGGGCCTCCATGGTGACACCCAATGGGTCCTCCATGACTGCACCCATTGAGTCCCCATTGCTACCCCCATTGAGACCTCCATGGTGACACCCAATGGGTCCTCCATGACTGCACCCATTGAGTCCCCATTGCTACCCCCATTGAGACCTCCATGGTGACACCCATTGGGTCCTCCATGACTGCACCCATTGGGACCTCCATGCTTACACACATTGAGACCTCCATGGTGACACCCATTGGGTCCTCCAAGCTTACACCCATTGAGTCCCCATTGCTACCCCCATTGAGACCTCCATGGTGACACCCATTGGGTCCTCCATGACTTCTCCCATTGGGACCTCCATGGTGACACCCATTGAGACCTCCATGACTACACCCATTGGGTCCCCATTGCTACCCCCATTGAGACCTCCATGGTGACACCCATTGGGTCCTCCATGACTTCTCCCATTGGGACCTCCATGGTGACACCCATTGGGTCCTCCATGACTACACCCATTGGGTCCTCCAAGACTTCACCCATTGCTACCCCCATTGAGACCTCCATGGTGACACCCATTGGGTCCTCCATGACTGCACCCATTGGGACCTCCATGGTGACACCCATTGGGACCTCCATGGTGACACCCATTGGGTCCCCATTGCTACCCCCATTGAGACCTCCATGGTGACACCCATTGGGTCCTCCATGACTGCACCCATTGAGACCTCCATGATGACATTCATTGGGTCCTCCATCACTACCCCATTGGGTCCTCCCCAACTCCACCCATTGGCCCCCCCATTCCCCCCACCCCCCATAGCCCCCATACCCACCTCCATCCCCACGCCGCTCCGTCCGCGTCCCTCCGTACCCCCACCCTTTGGCATCACCGCTCCCCACCAGGGGCTGCCGATCCGTGGGGCACTGCGGCACCAACGAGCTCGCCAGGAATCGGGCCCTGCTCCCCGTCTGCCCCAGATTGCTGAACTTGGCCAGCCCGCTGGGCAACAAACACACGTTGGCACTGACGAAGGTGAACTCCCGACGCCGTCGGCCGTCCCACGGCATCGCCGGACCCTCTGGAACCCAACAGCTGTAGGCGAATGGCCTCCGAGCCCTTTGGGCCGGCAACCAAAGCAGCAGCCCCACAACCGCCGCCGGCATCGCCAGCAGTAGTAGAACTGCCAGCAGCGAACCCAGCGCCGCCCTGGCGGCCACGTCTACCCAGCGGCACCGCAGGCGGCGTTGGGCCGTGGTGGGTCGGAGGTCCAGGAGGAGGTTGAGGGTGAAGGCGGCGGGGAAGAGCAGGGCCTGAGCCACGGCGTTCAGCGCTGCCACTGCGCGGGTCGGGAATAGGGGGGTCGGCAGCATCGGGGCTGCGGGGGGGGGGGAGAAGACGGGTCAGAGAGGGTGTTGGGGGTATGAGTGGGGTTCTGGGGGGTCCTGGGGGGGTCAGAGTGGGGTCCTGGGGGGTCAGAGTGGAGCTGTCAGGGTCAGAGTGGGGTTCTGGGGGGGTCCTGGGGGGGTCAGAGTGGGGATGTGGGGGTCAGAGTGGGGTCCTGGGGGGTCAGGGTGGGGTTCTGGGGGGGTCAGAGTGGGGTCCTGGGGGGTCCTTTGGGGGTCAGAGTGGGGCCCTGGGGGTCAGTGTGGGGTCCTGGGGGCCATGGTGGGGTTCTGGGGGGTCAGAGTGGGGCAGTGGGTGTCAGAGTGGGGCAGCGGGGGTCAGAGTGGGGCAGAGGGGGTCAGAGTGGGGTTCTGGGGGGTCAGGATGGGGATGTGGGGGTCAGAGTGGGGTCCCTGGGGGTCAGAGTGGGGTTGTGTGGGGTCCTTTGGGGGTCAGAGTGGGGTCCTGGGGGGTCAGAGGGCACTCGTGGGGGTGGGAGGTCCAGGAGGAGGATGAGGGTGAAGGCGGCGGGGAAGAGCAGGGCCTGAGCCACGGCGTTCAGCGCTGCCACTGCGCGGGTCGGGAATAGGGGGGGGCGGCAGCATCGGGGCTGCGGGGGGGGGGAGAAGACGGGTCAGAGAGGGTGTTGGGGGTCTGAGTGGGGTTCTGGGGGGTCCTGGGGGGGTCAGAGTGAGGTCCTGGGGGTCAGAGTGGGGCTGTCAGGGTCAGAGTGGGGTTCTGGGGGGGTCCTGGGGGGGTCAGAGTGGGGATGTGGGGGTCAGAGTGGGGTCCTGGGGGGTCGGGATGGGGTTCTGGGGGGGTCAGAGTGGGGTCCTGGGGGGTCAGAGTGTGGTCCTGGGGGGGTCCTTTGGGGGTCAGAGTGGGTCAGCGGGGGTCAGAGTGGGGCTGTCAGGGTCAGAGTGGGTCCATGGGGGGTCCTGAAGGGGTCAGAGTGGGGCAGAGGGGGTCAGAGTGGGGATATGGGGGTCAGAGTGGGGCTGTCAGGGTCAAAGTGGGGTCCAGGGGGGTCCTGGGGGGGGCAGAGTGGGGATGTGGGGGTCAGAGTGGGGCAGAGGGGGTCAGAGTGGGGTTCTGGGGGGGTCAGAGTGGGGTCCTGGGGGGTCAGAGTGGGGCTGTCAGGGTCAGAGTGGGGTCATGGGGGGTCAGAGTGGGGTTCTGGGGGGTCAGAGTGGGGTTGTGGGTGTCAGAGTGGGGCAGAGGGGGTCAGAGTGGGGTTCTGGGGGGTCAGAGTGGGGTTCTGGGGGTGTCTTGGGGGGTCAGAGTGGGGTTGTGAGGGTCAGAGTGGGGTTCTGGGGGGTCAGGGTGGGGTTCTGGGGGGTCAGAGTGGGGTCCCTGGGGATCAGAGTGGGGTTTTGGGGGGTCAGAGGGCACTCGTGGGGGTGGGAGGTCCAGGAGGAGGATGAGGGTGAAGGCGGCGGGGAAGAGCAGGGCCTGAGCCACGGCGTTCAGCGCTGCCACTGCGCGGGTCGGGAATAGGGGGGTCGGCAGCATCGGGGCTGCGGGGGGGGGGGAGCCTGGGGGGGGATAAGAGGGGTCAGAGAGGGTGTTGGGGGTCAGAGTGGGGTCCCTGGGGGTCAGAGTGGGGCTGTCAGGGTCAGAGTGGGGTCCATGGGGGGTCCTGAAGGGGTCAGAGTGGGGATGTGGGGGTCAGAGTGGGGCTGTCAGGGTCAGAGTGGGGTCCTGGGGGTCATGGTGGGGTTCTGGGGGGTCAGAGTGGGGTTGTCAGGGTCAGAGTGGGGTCCAGGGGGGTCCTGGGGGGGGTCAGAGTGGGGCTGTCAGGGTCAGAGTGGGGTCCTGGGGGGTCCTGGGGGAGTCAGGGTGGGGATGTGGGGGTCAAAGTGGGGTTCTGGGGGTTCAGAGTGGGGTTCTGGGGGGGTCAGAGTGGGGTTCTGGGGGGTCAGAGTGGGGCTGTGAGGGTCAGAGTGGGGTCATGGGGGGTCAGAGTGGGGTTCTGGGGGGTCAGAGTGGGGTTGTGGGTGTCAGAGTGGGGCAGAGAGGGTCAGAGTGGGGTTCTGGGGGGTCAGAGTGGGTTTCTGGGGGCGTCTTGGGGGGTCAGAGTGGGGTTGTGAGGGTCAGAGTGGGGTTTTGGGGGGTCAGGATGGGGATGTGAGAGTCAGAGTGGGGTCTTGGGGGGGGTCAGAGTGGGGTTCTGGGGGGTCAGAGGGCACTCGTGGGGGTGGGAGGTCCAGGAGGAGGATGAGGGTGAAGGCGGCGGGGAAGAGCAGGGCCTGAGCCACGGCGTTCAGCGCTGCCACTGCGCGGGTCGGGAATAGGGGGGGCGGCAGCATCGGGGCTGCGGGGGGGGGGGGAGCCTGGGGGGGGATAAGAGGGGTCAGAGAGGGTGTTGGGGGTCTGAGTGGGGTTCTGGGGGGTCCTGGGGGGGTCAGAGTGAGGTCCTGGGGGTCAGAGTGGAGCTGTCAGGGTCAGAGTGGGGTGCAGGGGGGGTCCTGGGGGGGTCAGAGTGGGGATGTGGGGGTCAGAGTGGGGTCCTGGGGGGTCGGGATGGGGTTCTGGGGGGGTCAGAGTGGGGCAGAGGGGGTCAGAGTGTGGTCCTGGGGGGTCCTTTGGGGGTCAGAGTGGGGCCCTGGGGGTCAGTGTGGGGTTCGGGGGGGTCCTGGGGGGGTCAGAGTGAGGTCCTGGGGGTCAGAGTGGGGTCCTGGGGGTCAGAGTGGGGTCCTGGGGGCCATGGTGGGGTTCTGGGGGGTCAGAGTGGGGCAGTGGGTGTCAGAGTGGGGCAGTGGGGGTCAGAGTGGGGCAGAGGGGGTCAGGATGGGGATGTGGGGGTCAGAGTGGGGTCCCTGGGGGTCAGAGTGGAGTTTTGGGGGGGTCTTGGGGGGTCAGAGTGGGGTTGTGAGGGTCAGAGTGGGGTTCTGGGGGGTCAGGATGGGGATGTGGGGGTCAGAGTGGGGTTGTGGGGGGTCAGGATGGGGATGTGGGGGTCAGAGTGGGGTTGTGGGGGTCAGAGTGGGGATGTGGGGGTCAGAGTGGGGTTCTGGGGGGTCAGAGTGGGGTTCTGGGGGCTTCTTGGGGGGTCAGAGAGGGGATCTGGGGGGTCCTGGGGGGGTCTGGAGGGTTCTGGGGGGTCAGAGTGGGGTCCTGGGGGGTCAGAGTGGGGACCTGGGGGGTCAGAATGGGGCTGTCAGGGTCAAAGTAGGGTCCAGGGGGGTCGTGGTGAGGTCAGAGTGGGGAAGTGGGGGTCAGAGTGGGGTTCTGGTGGGGTCAGAGTGGGGTCCCTGGGGGTCAGAATGGGGTTCTGGGGGGGTCCCGGGGGGGTCAGAGTGAGGCTGTGCGTGTCAGAGTGGGGATATAGGGGACAGAGTGGGGTCCTGGGGGGTCAGGGTGGGGTCCTGGGGGGTCAGAGTGGGGCAGTGGGTGTCAGAGTGGGGCAGTGGGGGTCAGAGTGGGGTCGTGAGGGTCAGAGTGGGGATGTGGGGGGTCGGGATGGGGTTCTGGGAGGGTCAGGGTGGGGTTCTGGGGGGTCAGAGTGGGGCTGTGGGGGTCAGAGTGGGGTTGTGGGGGGTCCTTTGGGGGTCAGAGTGGGGTCCCTGGGGGTCAGAGTGGGGTCCTGGGGGGTCAGAGGGCACTCGTGGGGGTGGGAGGTCCAGGAGGAGGATGAGGGTGAAGGCGGCGGGGAAGAGCAGGGCCTGAGCCACGGCGTTCAGCGCTGCCACTGCGCGGGTCGGGAATAGGGGGGGGCGGCAGCATCGGGGCTGCGGGGGGGGGGGAGCCTGGGGGGGGATAAGAGGGGTCAGAGAGGGTGTTGGGGGTCAGAGTGGGGTCCCTGGGGGTCAGAGTGGGGCTGTCAGGGTCAGAGTGGGGTCCATGGGGGGTCCTGAAGGGGTCAGAGTGGGGATGTGGGGGTCAGAGTGGGGCTGTCAGGGTCAAAGTGGGGTCCAGGGGGGTCCTGGGGGGGGCAGAGTGGGGATGTGGGGGTCAGAGTGGGGCAGAGGGGGTCAGAGTGGGGTCCTGGGGGGTCGGGATGGGGTTCTGGGGGGTCTGAGTGGGGCTGTCAGGGTCAGAGTGGGGTCATGGGGGGTCAGAGTGGGGTTCTGGGGGGTCAGAGTGGGGTTGTGGGTGTCAGAGTGGGGCAGAGGGGGTCAGAGTGGGGTTCTGGGGGGTCAGAGTGGGGTTCTGGGGGCGTCTTGGGGGGTCAGAGTGGGGTTGTGAGGGTCAGAGTGGGGTTCTGGGGGGTCAGAGAGGGGTTCTGGGGGTCAGAGAGGGGTCCTGGGGGTCAGAGTGGGGTTGTGGGGGGTCCTGGGGGGTCAGAGTGGGGTCTTGGGGGGTCAGAGAGGGGTCCTGGGGGGATCCTGGGGGGGGTCTGAGTGGAGTTCTGGGGGGTCAGAGTGGGGTCCTGGGGGGTAAGAGTGGGGCTGTCAGGGTCAGAGTGGGGTCCATGGGGGGTCCTGAATGGGTCAGAGTGGGGCAGAGGGGGTCAGAGTGGGGATATGGGGGTCAGAGTGGGGTCCTGGGGGGTCAGGGTGGGGGTCAGGGTGGGGTTCAGGGGGGGTCAGAGTGGAGTTTTGGGGGGTCAGATTGGGGCAGAGGGGGTCAGAGTGGGGTCATGGGGGGTCAGGATGGGGATGTGGGGGTCAGAGAGGGGTTGTGGGGGGACAGGATGGGGATGTGGGGGTCAGAGTGGGGTCCCTGGGGGCCAGAGTGGGATACTGGGGGGGTCAGAGTGAGGTCCTGGGAGAGTCCTGGGGGGTTCAGACTGGGGCTGTGGGGGTCAGAGTGGGGTTCTGGAGGGGTCCTGGGGTGGTCAGAGTGGGGCTGTCATGGTCAGAGTGGGGTCCATGGGGGGTCCTGGGGGGGTCAGAGTGGGGTTCTGGGGGGTCAGGGTGGGGTTCTGGGGGGTCAGAGTGAGGTTCTGGGGGCGTCTTGAGGGGTCAGAGTGGGGCAGTGGGGGTCAGAGTGGGGTTGTGAGGGTCAGAGTGGGGTCCTGGGGGGTCAGGGTGGGTTTCTGGGGGGGACAGAGTGGGGTCGTGGGGGGTCAGAGTGGGGCTGTCAGGGTCAAAGTGGGGTCCAGGGGGTCCTGGGGGGGTCAGAGTGGGGATGTGGGGGTCAGAGTGGGGTCCTGGGGGGTCGGGATGGGGTTCTGGGGGGGTCAGAGTGGGGCAGAGGGGGTCAGAGTGTGGTCCTGGGGGGTCCTTTGGGGGTCAGAGTGGGGTCCTGGGGGTCAGAGTGGGGTCCTGGGGGTCATGGTGGGGTTCTGGGGGGTCAGAGTGGGGCAGTGGGTGTCAGAGTGGGGCAGTGGGGGTCAGAGTGGGGCAGAGGGGGTCAGAGTGGGGTTCTGGGGGGTCAGGATGGGGATGTGGGGGTCAGAGTGGGGTCCCTGGGGGTCAGAGTGGGGTTCTGGGGGCTTCTTGGGGGGTCAGAGTGGGGCTGTGGGGGTCAGAGTGGGGTCCTGGGGGCTCAGATTGGGGTCCCTGGGGGTCAGAGTGGGGTTCTGGGGGGTCAGAGGGCACTCGTGGGGGTGGGAGGTCCAGGAGGAGGATGAGGGTGAAGGCGGCGGGGAAGAGCAGGGCCTGAGCCACGGCGTTCAGCGCTGCCACTGCGCGGGTCGGGAATAGGGGGGTCGGCAGCATCGGGGCTGCGGGGGGGGGGGGAGCCTGGGGGGGAGAAGGGGGGTTAGAATGGGGGGTTGGGGGTCTGAGTCGGGTTCTGGGGGTCAGAGAGGGGATGTGGGGGGTCAGAGTGGGGAAGTGGGGGTCAGAGTGGGGTTCTGGGGGGGTCAGAGTGAGGTCCTGGGGGAGTCCTGGGGGGGTCAGAGTGGGGATGTGGGGGTCAGAGTGGGGATGTTGGGGTCAGAGTGGGGTTCTGGGGGGGTCAGAGTGGGGTCCTGGGGGGTCAGAGTGGGGCTGTCAGGGTCAAAGTGGGGTCCAGGGGGGTCCTGGGGGGGTCAGAGTGGGGATGTGGGGGTCAGAGTGGGGTCCTGGTGGGTCGGGATGGGGTTCTGGGGGGGTCAGAGTGGGGTCCTGGGGGGTCGGGATGGGGTTCTGGGGGGTCAGAGTGGGGTCCTGGGGGGTCAGAGTGTGGTCCTGGGGGGTCCTTTGGGGGTCAGAGTGGGGCCCTGGGGGTCAGTGTGGGGTTCGGGGGGGTCCTGGGGGGGTCAGAGTGAGGTCCTGGGGGTCAGAGTGGGGTCCTGGGGGTCAGAGTGGGGTCCTGGGGGTCATGGTGGGGTTCTGGGGGGTCAGAGTGGGGCAGTGGGTGTCAGAGTGGGGCAGTGGGGGTCAGAGTGGGGCAGAGGGGGTCAGGATGGGGATGTGGGGGTCAGAGTGGGGTCCCTGGGGGTCAGAGTGGGGTTGTGGGGGGTCCTGGGGGTCAGAGTGGGGTCCTGGGGGGTCAGAGGGCACTCGTGGGGGTGGGAGGTCCAGGAGGAGGATGAGGGTGAAGGCGGCGGGGAAGAGCAGGGCCTGAGCCACGGCGTTCAGCGCTGCCACTGCGCGGGTCGGGAATAGGGGGGTCGGCAGCATCGGGGCTGCGGGGGGGGGGAGAAGACGGGTCAGAGTGGGTGTTGGGGGTCTGAGTGGGGTTCTGGGGGGTCCTGGGGGGGTCAGAGTGGGGTCCTGGGGGGTCAGAGTGGAGCTGTCAGGGTCAGAGTGGGGTTCTGGGGGGGTCCTGGGGGGGTCAGAGTGGGGATGTGGGGGTCAGAGTGGGGTCCTGGGGGGTCGGGATGGGGTTCTGGGGGGGTCAGAGTGTGGTCCTGGGGGGTCCTTTGGGGGTCAGAGTGGGGCCCTGGGGGTCAGTGTGGGGTTCGGGGGGGTCCTGGGGGGGTCAGAGTGAGGTCCTGGGGGTCAGAGTGGGGTCCTGGGGGTCAGAGTGAGGTTCTGGGGGCGTCTTGGGGGGTCAGAGTGGGGCTGTGGGGGTCAGAGTGGGGCTGTCAGGGTCAGAGTGGGGTCCATGGGGGGTCCTGAAGGGGTCAGAGTGGGGCAGAGGGGGTCAGAGTGGGGTTCTGGGGGGTCAGAGTGGGGCTGTCAGGGTCAGAGTGGGGCAGTGGGGGTCAGAGTGGGGATGTGGGGGTCAGAGTGGGGTTGTGGGGGGTCCTGGGGGGTCAGAGTGGGGCTGTGGGGGTCAGGATGGTGTTCTGGGGTGGTCAGAGGGGGGTTCTGGGGGGTCCTGGGGGGTTTGGTGTGGGTCCTGAGGGTCAGAGTGGGGTTCTGGGGGGGTCAGAGTGGGGGTCCTGGGGGTCAGAGTGGGGCTGTGGGGTCAGAGTGGGGTTCTTTGGGGTTTTGGGGGGTCCGTGTGGTGTTCTGGGGGGTCAGAGTGGGGCTGTGGGGGTCAGAGTGGGGTCCTGGGGGTCAAAGTGGGGTCGTGGGGGGGTCAAAGTGGGGTTCTTTGTGGTTTTGGGGGGTCTGTGTGGGGTTCTGGGGGGTCAGAGTGGGGCTGTGGGGTTCTGGGGGGTCCTGGGGGGTCAGAGTGGGGTTGTGGGGGGTCAGAGTGGGGATTTGGGGGTCAGAGTGGGGTTCTGGGGGGGTCATAGTGGGGTCATCGGGGTTCTGGGGGGGTCAGTGGGGGTCAGAGTGGGGTGTGGGGGTCAGAATGGGGTTCTTTGGGGTTTTGGGGGGTCAGAGTGGGGCTGTGGGGGTCAGAGTGGGGTTCTGGGGGGGTCATAGTGGGGTCATAGGGGTTCTGGGGGTGTCAGTGGGGGTCAGAGTGGGGCTGTGGGGGTCAGAGTGGGGTCGTGGGGGGTCAGAGTGGGGCTGTGGGGCGATCTTTGGGGGTCAGGAAGGGGTTATGGGGGGGTCAAAGGTCAGCATGAGGGGTCATGGGGGGTCAAGGGTCAGGCAGGGGTCAGAGTGGGGGGGGGTTGGGGTCAATTGAGGTCAGGATGGGGTCAAGGGGGGTTTCAAGGGGATGGGGGGGTCAGGAAGGGGTTATGGGGGGGCAGAGTGGGGTCAGAATGAGGGGTCAGGGTGGGGTCAAAGGTCAAGCGGGGGTCAGATTGGGGGGTTGGGGTCAAATGAGGTCCACATGGGGTCAAGGAGGGGCTCCAGAGGGGGGGGGGGGGCAGGAAGGGGTTAAGGGGGGGCAGAGTGGGGTCAGAATGAGGGGTCAGGGTGGGGTCAAAGGTCAAGCGGGGGTCAGAGTGGGGGGGTTGGGGTCAAATGAGGTCCGGATGGGGTCAAGGAGGGGCTCCATGGGGGGAGGTGGGTCAGGAAGGGGTTATGGGGGGGTCAGAGGTCAAGTAGGGGTTGTGATGTGAGATGAGGATGGGGTCAGGGTGGGGTCAAAGGTCAAGTGGGGGTCAGAGTGGGAGTTGGGGTCAAATGAGGTCCGGATGGGGTCAAGGGGGGGCTCCATGGAGGGGGGTGGGTCAAAAAGGGGTTATAGGGGGTCAGAGTGAGGGGTCATGGGGGGTCAGAGGTCAAGCAGGGGTCGTGATGAGAGGTTAGGATGGGGTCAGGGTGGGGTCAAAGGTTAAGCAGGGGTCAGAGTGGGGGGGTTGGGTTCAAATGAGGTCAGGATGGGGTCAAGGGGGGGCTCCATGGGGGGAGGTGCGTCAGGAAGGGGTTATAGGGGGTCAGAGTGAGGGGTCATGGGGGGTCAGAGGTCAAGCAGGGGTCAGGGTGGGGTTAGGATGGGGTCAGGGTGAGGTCAAAGGTCAAGTGGGGGTCAGAGTCGGGGGTTGGGGTCAAATGAGGTCCACATGGGGTCAAGGAGGGGCTCCATAGGGGGAGGTGGGTCAGGAAGGGGTTATGGGGGGGTCAGAGGTCAAGCAGGGGTCAGAGTGGGCTTGGGATGGGGTCAGGGTGAGGTCAAAGGTCAATAAGGGTTAGGGTGGGGGGTTGGGTTCAATTGAGGTCAGGATGGGGTCAAGGGGGGTTCAAAGGGGTGGGGGGGTCAGGAAGGGGTTAAGGGGGGGCAGAGTGGGGTCAGAATGAGGGGTCAGGGTGGGGTCAAAGGTCAAGCGGGGGTCAGGGTGGGGGGGTTGGATTCAAATGAGGTCTGGATGGGGTCAAGGAGGGGCTCCAGAGGGGGGGGGGGGGGGGCAGGAAGGGGTTATGGGGGGGTCAGAGGTCAAGCAGGGGTCATAATGTGAGGTTAGGATGGGGTCAGGGTGGGGTCAAAGGTCAGGTGGGGGTCAGAGTGGGGGTTGGGGTCAAATGAGGTCCGGATGGGGTCAAGGGGGGACTCCATGGAGGGGGGTGGGTCAAAAAGGGGTTATAGGGGGTCAGAGTGAGGGGTCATGGGGGGTCAGAGGTCAAGCAGGGGTCAGGGTGGGGTTAGGATGGGGTCAGGGTGAGGTCAAAGGTCAAGTGGGGGTCAGAGTCGGGGGTTGGGGTCAAATGAGGTCCACATGGGGTCAAGGGTGGGGGTTCAAAGGGGTGGGGGGGTCAGGAAGGGGTTAAGGGGGGGCAGAGTGGGGTCAGAATGAGGGGTCAGGGTGGGGTCAAAGGTCAAGCGGGGGTCAGAGTGGGGGGGTGGGGTCAAATGAGGTCCGGATGGGGTCAAGGAGGGGCTCCAGAGGGGGGGGGGGGGGGCAGGAAGGGGTTATGGGGGGGTCAGAGGTCAAGCAGGGGTTGTGATGTGAGGTGAGGATGGGGTCAGGGTGGGGTCAAAGGTCAAGCGGGGGTCAGATTGGGGGGTTGGGGTCAAATGAGATCCACATGGGGCCAAGGAGGGGCTCCAATGGGTGGGTTGGGGGGGCCTGGAGAGGGTGGGCTTATGGGGGGATCAGCGTGAGGGGTCACGGTGGGGTCACGGTGGGGTCAAAGGTCACAACCCGGCCCACATTCCCCCCCCTCCCCCACAGCCCCACAGCACAGCACAGCGCAGCCCATCCGCTCCCCCCCCCCCTCCCTCAACGTCCGGTTGCACTGTGCACAACCGAAACCTTCAACCCCCCCCCCTCCCCCCCTTAAACTACGACCCCCCACCCCTCACCCCGACCCCCCCCCCACGTCAGCATACAGAACGTGGGGGCAAAAAGACCCCCCCAAACTTCCCCCCCCCCCCCCTCACCCCCAAACCTGCACCTACAGCCAGCGTGGGAACTTCCCTGCACGGCCACGCCCCCACTTCCCCTTTGGCCACGCCCACACCTCCGGCCACGCCCCCACCTCCTCCCAGGCCACGCCCCCACCTCCTCCCAGGCCACGCCCCCACCTCTCCCAGGCCACGCCCACACCTCCTCCAAGGCCACGCCCCCACCTCTCCCAGGCCACGCCCACACCTCCCGTTGGCCACGCCCCCGCTCCCACCTTGGCCACGCCCCCTAAGGCCCGGCCCCCATTGCGGAAGTGGCTCACGGGGACAATGTCTGCCCCATAGATCCGGACCCATAGATCCGGACCCATAGATTTGGATCCACAGATCTCAGCCCTGCCCCATAGATCTTGCCCCATAGATCCCGTCCCTGCCCTGTAGACCCTGTCCCTGCCCCCTAGATCCTGCCCCATAGATCCCATCTCTTCCCCATAGATCCCGTCCTTGCCCCATAGATCCTGCCCCATAGATCTCGTCTCTGCCCCATAGATCCGGACACATAGATTCGGACCCACAGATCCCAGCCCTGCCCCATAGATCCGGACCCATAGATCCCATCTTTGCCCCATAGATCCAGACCCATAGATCCGGACCCATAGATCCCGTTCCTGCCCCATAGATCCTGCCCCATAGATCCCGTCCTTGCCCCATAGATCCTGCCCCATAGATCCCAGCCCTGCCTTATAGATCCGGACCCATAGATCCGGACCCATAGATCCCGTTCCTGCCCCATAAATCCGGACCCACAGATCCCGTCTCTGCCCCATAGATCCGGACACATAGATTCGGACCCACAGATCCCAGCCCTGCCCCATAGATCCAGACCCACAGATCCCGTCTCTGCCCCATAGATCCGGGCCCACAGATCCCATCTCTGCCCCATAGATCCGGACCCATAGATTCGGACCCACAGATCCCAGCCCTGCCCCCTAGATCCGGACCCATAGATCCCATCTTTGCCCCATAGATCCAGACCCATAGATCCGGACCCATAGATCCCGTTCCTGCCCCATAGATCCAGACCCATAGATCCCGTCCTTGCCCCATAGATCCTGCCCCATAGATCCAAGCCCTGCCTTATAGATCCGGACCCATAGATCCGGACCCATAGATCCCGTTCCTGCCCCATAGATCCGGACCCATAGATCCCAGCCCTGTCTTATAGATTCGAACCCATAGATCCCGTCTCTGCCCCATAGATCCGGACCCATAGATCCTACCCCATAGATCCCGTCTCTGCCCCATAGATCCGGACCCATGGATTTGGACCCACAGATCCCGTCTCTGCCCCATAGATCCCATCTCTGCCCTATAGATTTGGACCCACAGATCCCAGCCCTGCCCCATAGATCCCATCCCTGCCCCATAGATCCCGTCTCTGCCCCATAGAACCAGACCCATAGATCCCGTGCCTGCCCCATAGATCCTGCCCCATAGATCCCGTCCCTGCCCCATAGATTCTGCCCCATAGATCCTGCCCCATAGATCCAGTCCCTGCCCCATAGATCCGGACCCATAGATCTGGACCCATAGATCCCGTCTCTGCCCCATAGATCTGGACCCATGGATTCGGATCCACAGATCCCAGCCCTGCCCCATAGATCCTGCCCTATAGATCTTGCCCCATAGATCCCGTCTCTGCCCCATAGATCTGGACCCATAGATCCCATCCCTGCCCCATAGATCCTATCCCAGCCCCATAGATCCTCTCCTTCTCCCCTATGTCCTGTCCCTGCCTCACAGATCCTGCCCCATAGATCCTGTCCCATAGATCCTGCCCCTGCCCCACAGATCCCTTCCCCACAGATCCCATCCCTGCCCCACAGATCCTGCCCCATAGATCCCATCCCTGCCCCATAGATCCTGTCCCTGCCCCATAGATCCTGCCCCATAGATCCCAGCCCTGCCCCATAGATCCTGACCCACAGATCCTGCCCCATAGATCCGGACCCATAGATCCCACCCCCATAGATCCTCTCCTTCTCCCCTATATCCTGTCCCTGCCCCACAGATCCCATCCCAGCCCCACAGATCCAGCCCCACAGATCCCACCCCACAGATCCCTTCCCCATAGATCCAGACCCACAGATCCCATCCCTGCCCCACAGATCCTGCTCCATAGATCCCGTCCCTTCCCCACAGATCCTGCCCCATAGATCCCAGCCCTGCCCCATAGATCCTGCCCCACAGATCCTGCCCCATAGATCCCATCCCAGCCCCACAGATCCTCCCCGCCCCAATATCCCGTCCCCGCCCCATAGATCCCCCCCCTCCCACCGCCTGGCCCCGCCCCACACCTCCCATCCCCTCCGCTCCCCGCCCCACACATCCCGTCCCCTCCCCATATCCTGTCCCATTACTTGCTCCATATCCTGGCCCATTTCCTGCCCCATATCTCTGCCCCACAGCCTGCCCCATATCTCTGCCCCATGTCCTGCCCCATATCCTGCCCCACAGCCTGCCCCATATCTCTGCCCCACAGCCTGCCCCATATCTCTGCCCCATGTCCTGCCTCATATCTCTGCCCCACACCAGGCACCACAGCCTGCCCTATAGCCTGCCCCATATCCAGCCCCACACCCAACCCATATCCTGCCCCATATCCTCCCCCATACCCAGCCCCACACCCCACCCCATATATTGCCCCATATCCAGCCCCACATCCAGCCCCGTATCCAGCCCCATATCCCACCCCATATCCAGCCCCCATCCAGCCCCATATCCAGCCCCATAACCCACCCCACATCCAGCCCCATATCCAGCCCCCATCCAGCCCCACACCGAGCCCCATATCCAGCCCCATATCCAGCCCCCATCGAGCCCCTTCCCCTGCCCCATATCCCGCCCCACACCCAGCCCCACACCCAACCCCATACCCAGCACCATATCCAGCCCCATATCCTGCCCCATATCCAGCCCCATACCCCTCCCCCCATATCCCGCCCCATATCCAGCCCCATATCCAGCCCCACACCCAGCCCCATATCCAGCCCATATCCCGCCCCATATCCAGCCCCATACCCTTCCCCCCATATCCCACCCCATATCCCACCCCACGTCCAGCCCCATATCCTGCCCCATACCCCTCCCCCCATATCCCGCCCCATATCCAGCCCATATCCAGCCCCATACCCCTCCCCCCATATCCCGCCCCATATCCAGCCCACACCCAGCCCCATATCCAGCCCCATATCCCACCCCATATCCAGCCCCATATCCTGCCCCATACCCCTCCCCCCATATCCCGCCCCATATCCAGCCCATATCCAGCCCCATACCCCTCCCCCCATATCCCGCCCCATATCCAGCCCCATATCCAGCCCCCATCCAGCCCCATACCCTGCCCCATATCCCACCCCCCATCCAGCTGCATATCCCGCCCCATATCCAGCCCCACACCCAGCCCCATATCCAGCCCCATACCCCCCCCCCATATCCCACCCCATATCCCGCCCCACACCCAGCCCCATATCCAGCCCCATATCCAGCCCCCATTCAGCCCCACACCCAGCCCTATATCCAGCCCCACACCCACCCCCATATCCCACCCCATATCCCGCCCCATATCCCGCCCCATATCCAGCCCCATATCCAGCCCCACACCCAGCCCCATATCCCACCCCATATCCAGCCCCATATCCAGCCCCATATCCCACCCCATCCCCATCCCAGCCCCCCCCCCCCGCCCCACACCCCCCATTCCCGTCTCTCACCCGCGTTCCCCGCAGCGCAGTGGGGCCCCATAACGACTTCCCTGTGGGGCCCCAACCCTCCCGGCGGCGCTGCGCCCCACAACCGCCCGCATTCCTATGGGGCTGCGTGGCTGCAGCTCTGCCCCACAGCGCCCGGGGGTGGGGCGGGGAGTGGCCATCGCACGGCCGCATCGCTGACCCCATTGCTCAGCCCGGAGGGGAACACCATTGGGAACCCATACTGACCCCATAAGAGACCCCATAAGGGGTCCCATCGCTGACCCCATAAGTGACCCCATAAGGGATCCCATCGCTGACCCCATAAGAGACCCCATAAGGGATCCCATCGCTGACCCCATAAGAGACCCCATAAGGGGTCCCATCGCTGACCCCATAAGAGACCCCATAAGGGGTCCCATCGCTGACCCCATAAGAGACCCCATAAGGGGTCCCAACGCTGACCCCATAAGAGACCCCATAAGGGGTCCCAACGCTGACCCCATAAGTGACCCCATAAGGGATCTCAACGCTGACCCCATAAGTGCCCCATAAGTGACCCCATAAGAGATCCCATTGCTCACCCCATACTGACCCCATAAGGGATCCCATACTGACCCCATACTGACCCCATAAGTGACCCCATAAGGGATCCCATTGCTGACCCCATAAGCGACCCCATAAGTGGCCCCATAAGAGATCCCATTGCTCACCCCATAAATGACCCCATAAGGGATCCCATCGCTGACCCCATACTGACCCCATGAGCGACCCCATAAGAGACCCCATAAGGGATCCCAACGCTGACCCCATACTGACCCCATAAGTGACCCCAGAAGGGATCCCATTGCTGACCCCATACTGACCCCATAAGTGACCCCATAAGGGATCCGATTGCTGACCCCATACTGACCCCATAAGAGACCCCATAAGGAATCCCATCGCTGACCCCATACTGACCCCATAAGAGATCCCATAAGGAATCCCATCGCTGTCCCCATAAGTGAACCCATAAGGGATCCGATTGCTGACCCCATACTGACCCCATAAGAGACCCCATAAGGGATCCCATCGCTGACCCCATAAGAGACCCTATAAGGGATCCCAACGCTGACCCCATAAGTGACCCCATAAGGGATCCCAACGCTGACCCCATACTGACCCCATAAGTGACTCCAGAAGGGATCCCATACTGACCCCATACTGACCCCATAAGTGACCCCATAAGGGATCCCATTGCTGACCCCATAAGCGACCCCATAAGTGACCCCATAAGGGATCCCATCGGTGACCCCATACTGACCCCATAAGAGACCCCATAAGGAATCCCATCACTGTCCCCATAAGTGACCCCATAAGGGATCCCATCGCTGACCCCATACTGATCCCATAAGTGACCCCATAAGTGACCCCATAAGGGATCCCATCGCTGACCCCATAAGTGACCCCAGAAGGGATCCCATACTGACCCCATACTGACCCCATAAGAGACCCCATAAGGGATCCCATAAGTGACCCCATAAGAGACCCCATAAGGGATCCCATCGCTGGCCCCATACTGACCCCAGAAGAGACCCCATAAGGCATCCCATCGCTGACCCCATAGCTGAACACAGTGGTGCCCCCATAACAGCCCCATAGAGCTGCACAGTGACCCCATAGAGCCCCACAGTGACCCCATAGAGCCCCATAGTGACCCCATAGAGCCCCATAGTTACCCCATAACTGCCCCATAGTGACCCCATAGAGCCCCACAGTGACCTCATAGAGCCCCATAGTGGACCTATAACAGCCCCATAGTGACCCCATAACTGCCCCATAGTGACCCCGTAGAGCTCCATAGTGACCCCATAACTGCCCCACAGTGACCCCATAGAGCCCCATAGTGACCCCATAGAGCTCCATAGAGACGCTATAACAGCCCCATAGTGACCCCATAACTGCCCCATACAGACCCCATAGAGCCCCATAGTGAACAAATAGAGTCCCATAGTAATCCCATAACAGCCCCATAGTGACCCCATAGAGCCCCACAGTGACCCCATAACAGCCTCATAGTGACCCCATAGAGCCCCATAGGGACCCCGTAGTGCTCCATAGGGACCCCATAGAGCCCCACTGTGACCCCATAGAGCCCCATAGTGACCCCATAGAACCCCATAGTGACCCCATAGAGCCCCACATTGACCCCATAGAGCCCCACAGTGGACCCCATAGAGCCCCATAGTGACCCCAGAGAACCCCACAGTGACCACATTCAGCCCCATTGTGACCCCATAGAGCTCCATAGAGACCCTATAACAGCCCCATAGTGACCTCATTAGGGCCCATAGGGACCCCATAGAGCCCCATAGGGACCCAATAACAGCCCTACAGAGACCCCATAGAGCCCAATAGCGACCCCATAGAGCTCCACAGTGACCCCATAGAGCTCCATAGGGACCCCATAGAGCTCTACAGTGACCCCGTACAGCACGATAGGGACCCCATCGATCTCCATAGGGACCCCATAGAGCCCCACAGTGACCCCATAGAGCCACATAGTGACCCCATAGAGCTCCACGGTGACCCCATCGAGCCCCACAGTGACCCCATAGAGCCCCACAGTGACCCCATAGAGCTCCACGGTGACCCCATCGAGCCCCACAGTGACCCCATAGAGCCCCACAGTGACCCCATAGAGCTCCATAGTGACCCCATAGAGCCCCACAGTGACCCCATAGAGCCCTATAGCGACCCCATAGAGCCCCACAGTGACCCCATAGAGCCCCATAGGGACCCCTTAACAGCCCCATAGCGACCCCATAGAGCCCCACAGTGACCCCATAGAGCCCTATAGCGACCCCATAGAGCCCCACAGTGACGCCATAGAGCCCCACAATGACCCCATAGAGTCCCATAGGGACTCCATAGAGCCCCATAGTGACCGCATAGAGCCCCACAGTGACCCAATAGAGCCCCACAGTGACCCCATAGAGCCCCATAGCGACACCAGAACTGCCCCATAGTGACCCCATAGAGTTCCATAGAGACCCCATTACAGCCCCATAGTGACCCCATAGAGCCCCACAGTGACCCCAATGAGCCCCATAGTGACCCCATAGAGCCACATCGGGACTCCATAGAGCCCTATTGGGACCCCAAAGAGCCCCATAGGGACCCCATAACAGCCCCATAGCGACCCTATAGAGCTCAATATGGACCCCATATACCTCCATAGTGACCCCATAGAGCTCCACGGTGACCCCATAACAGCCCCATAGTGACCCCATAGAGCTCCACGGTGACCCCATAGAACCCCACAGTGTCCCCATAGAGCCCCACAGTGACCCCATAGAGCCCCATAGTGACCCCATAGAGCTCCATAATGACCCAATCACAGCCGCATAGTGACCCCATAGAGCCCCATAGTGACACCAGAACTGCCCCATAGTGACCCCATAGAGTTCCATAGAGACCCCATTACAGCCCCATAGTGACCCCATAGAGCCCCACAGTGACCCCAATGAGCCCCATAGTGACCCCATAGAGCCACATAGGGACTCCATAGAGCCCTATAGGGACCCCAAAGAGCCCCATAGGGACCCCAGAGAGCTCCGTAATGACCCCATAGAGCCCCACAGTGACCCCATAACTGCCCCATATTGACCCCATTAGGGCCCATAGGGACCCCATAGAACCCCATTGTGACCTCATTGGGGCCCATAGTGACCCAATAGAGCCACACAGTGACCCCATAGAGCCCCATAGTGAACAAATAGAGCCCCATGGTGACCCCATAGAGTTCCATAGAGACCCCATAACAGTCCCATAATGACCTCATTGGGGCCCATAGGGACCCCATCGAGCCCCATAGTGGCACCATAGAGCCCCACAGTGACCCCATAGAGCCCCACAGGGACCCCATAGAGCCCCATAGTGACCCCATAGAGCCCCATAGTGACCCCATAGAGCTCCATAGAGACGCTATAACAGCCCCATAGGGACCCCATAGAGCCCCATAGGGACCCCATAGAGCTCCTTAGTGACCCCATAGAGCCCCACAGTGTCCCCATAGAGTCCCATAGTGACCCCATAACTTCCCCACAGTGACCCCATAGAGCCCCATAGGGACCCCAGAGAGCTCCATAATGGCCCCATAGAGCTCCACAGTGACCCCATAACAGCCCCACGGTGTCCCCATAGAGCCCCATAGGGACCCCATAGAGCCCCATAGGGACCCCAGAGAGCTCCGTAATGACCCCATAGAGCTCCACAATGACCCCATAACTGCCCCATAATGACCCCATTAGGGCCCATAGGGACCCCATAGAGCCCCATTGTGACCCCATAGAGCCCCATAGGGACCCCATAGAGCACCATAGGGACCCCATAACAGCCCTATAGCGACCCCATTGAGCTCCACAATGACCCCATAAAGCCCCACAGTGACCTCATAGAGCCCCATAGGGACCCCAAAGAGCTCCATAATGACCCCATAACTGCCCCATAGCGACCCCATAGGGTTCCATAGAGACCCTATAACAGCCCCATAGAGACCTCATTGGGGCCCATAGGGACCCCATAGAGCCCCATAGGGACCCCAGAGAGCTCTGTAATGACCCCATAGAGCCCGAGAGTGACCCCAAAGAGCCCCACAGTGACCCCATAGAGCCCCATAGTGACCCCATAGAGCCCCACAGTGACCCAACAGAGCCACACAGCGACCCCATAGAGCCCCATAGGGACTCCATAGAGCCCTATAGGGACCCCAAAGAGCCCCATAGGGACCCCATAACAGCCCCATAGCGACCCCATTGAGCTCCACAATGACTCCATAAAGCCCCACAGTGACCCCATAGAGCCCCATAGGGACCCCAAAGAGCTCCATAATGACCCCATAGAGCTCCACTGTGACCCCATAACAGCCCCATAGTGACCCCATAGAGCTCCACGGTGACCCCATAGAACCCCACAGTGTCCCCATAGAGCCCCATAGGGACCCCATAGAGCCCCACAGTGACGCCATAGAGCCCCACAATGACCCCATAGAGCCCCATAGGGACTCCATAGAGCCACATAGTGACCCCATAGAGCCCCATAATGACCCAATAGAGCCAGACAGTGACCCCATAGAGCCCCATAGTGACACCAGAACTGCCCCATAGTGACCCCATAGAGTTCCATAGAGACCCCATTACAGCCCCATAGTGACCCCATAGAGCCCCACAGTGTCCCCATAGAGCCCCATAGTGACCCCATAGAGCTCCATCGTGACCCCATAGAGCCCCACAGTGACCCCATAGAGCCACATAGGGACTCCATAGAGCCCTATAGGGACCCCAAAGAGCCCCATAGGGACCCCAGAGAGCTCCGTAATGACCCCATAGAGCCCCACAGTGACCCCATAACTGCCCCATAATGACCCCATTAGGGCCCATAGGGGCCCCATAGAGCCCCATTGTGACCTCATAGAGCCCCATAGGGACCCCATAGAGCACCATAGGGACCCCATAACAGCCCTATAGCGACCCCATTGAGCTCCACAATGACTCCATAAAGCCCCACAGTGACCCCATAGAGCCCCATAGGGACCCCAAAGAGCTTCATAATGACCCCATAACTGCCCCATAGCGAGCCCATAGGGTTCCATAGAGACCCCATAACAGCCCCATAGTGACCTCATTGAGGCCCATAGTGACCCCATAGAGCCCCATAGGGACCCCAGAGAGCTCTGTAATGACCCCATAGAGCTCCACAGTGACCCCATAAAGCCCCACAGTGTCCCCATAGAGCCGCATAGGGACCCCATAGAGCCCCATAGGGACCCCATAGAGCTCCATCGTGACCCCATAGAGCCCCACAGTGACTCCATAGAGCCCCATAGGGACTCCATAGAGCCCTATAGGGACCCCAAAGAGCCCCATAGGGACCACAAAGAGCTCCATAATGACCCCATAGAGCTCCAAAGTGACCCCATAGAGCCCCACAGTGTTCCCATAGAGCCCCATATGGACCCCATAGAGCCCCAGAGTGACCCCGTAGAGCCCCATAGGGACCCCATAACAGCCCCATAGCGACCCTATAGAGCTCAATAGGGACCCCATATACCTCCATAGTGACCCCATAGAGCTCCACAGTGACCCCATAACAGCCCCATAGTGACCCCATAGAGCTCCATAGTGACCCCATAAAAGCCCCACAGAGACCCCATTGAGCTCCATAGTGACCTCATAACAGCCCCATAGTGACCCCATCGAGCCCCATAGGGACCCCATAACAGCCCCATAGCGACCCTATAGAGCTTAATAGAGCCCCACAGTGACCTCATAGAGCCCCATAGGGACCCCATAACAGCCCCATAGCGACCCTATAGAGCTCAATAGGGACCCCATATACCTCCACGGTGACACCATAGAGCCCCATAGCGACCTCATAGAGCTCCACAGTGACCCCATAGAGCCCCACAGTGACCCCATAACAGCCCCATAGTGACCCCATAGAACCCCATAGTGACCCCATAGAGCTCCATAGGGATATGGGGAGGTTTGAGGTGGAAGGGTCCTGGAAGGTCACAGAGATACGGACTGGTTGCTGTGGAAGGGTCCTGGAAGGTCACAGAGCTATGGAGTGGTTTGGATAGAAGGGTCCTGGAAGGTCACAGCAATACGGGGTGGTTGGGGTGGAAGGGTCCTGGAAGGTCACAGAGATGTGGGGTGGTTTAGGTGGAAGGGTCCTGGAAGGTCACAGAGATACGGAGTGGGTGGGGTGGAAGGGTCCTGGAAGGTCACAGAGATGTGGAGTGGTGGGGCTGGAAGGGTCCTGGAAGGTCACAGCAATACGGGGTGGTGGGGGTGGAAGGGTCCTGGAAGGTCACAGAGATGTGGAGTGGTTTGGATAGAAGGGTCCTGGAAGGTCACAGAGATACGGACTGGTTGCTGTGGAAGGGTCCTGGAAGGTCACAGAGATATGGAGTGGGTGGGCTGGAAGGGTCCTGGAAGGTCACAGCAATACGGGGTGGTTGGGGTGGAAGGGTCCTGGAAGGTCACAGAGATACGGAGTGGGTGGGGTGGAAGGGTCCTGGAAGGTCACAGAGATACGGAGTGATTGGGGCGGAAGGGTCCTGGAAGGTCACAGAGATGTGGGGTGGTTGGGGCGGAAGGGTCCTGGAAGGTCACAGAGATACACAGTGATGTTGTGGAAGGGTCCTGGAAGGTCACAGAGATATGGAGTGGTGGGGCTGGAAGGGTCCTGGAAGGTCATCACTGAATGGGTTTTATTGGAAGGGTCCTGGAAGGTCATCACTGAATGGATGGGATTGGAAAGGTCCTGGAAGGTCATCACTAAACGGGTTGGACTGGAAGGGTCCTGGAAGGTCATCACTGAATGGATGGGATTGGAAAGGTCCTGGAAGGTCATCTCTGAGTGGGTTGGATTGGAAAGGTCCTGGAAGGTCTCTGGGAGTGGGTTGGATTGGAAGGGTCCTGGAAGGCCATCACTGAACGGGTTGGACTGGAAGGGTCCTGGAAGGTCAGTACTGAATGGATGGGGTTGGAAAGGTCCTGGAAGGTCATTACTGAATGGATGGGATTGGAAAGGTCTTGGAAGGTCATCACTATGCGGGTGGGATTAGAAGGGTCCTGGAAGGTCACTTCTGAGAGGGTTTGATTAGAAAGGTCCTGGAAGGTCATCACTGAATGGGTTTTATTGGAAGGGTCCTGGAAGGTCATCACTGAGTGGGTTGGACTGGAAGCGTCCTGGAAGGTCATCACTGAACGGGTTGGACTGGAAGGGTCCTGGAAGGTCATCACTGAATGGATGGGATTGGAAAGGTCCTGGAAGGTCATCACTGAGTGGGTTGGATTGGAAAGGTCCTGGAAGGTCGTTGTAGAGTGGGTTGGATTGGAAGGGTCCTGGAAGGTCATCACTGAACGGGTTGGACTGGAAGGGTCCTGGAAGGTCAGTACTGAATGGATGGGGTTGGAAAGGTCCTGGAAGGTCATCACTGAGTGGGTTTTATTGGAAGGGTCCTGGAAGGTCATCACTGAATGGATGGGCTTGGAAGGGTCCTGGAAGGTCATCACTAAATGGGTTTTATTGGAAGGGTCCTGGAAGGTCACCACTGAGTGGGTTGGACTGGAAGGGTCCTGGAAGGTCTCATTAAATGGATGGGGTTGGAAAGGTCCTGGAAGGTCATCACTGAATGGATGGGGTTGGAAGGGTCCTGGAAGGTCTCACTAAATGGATGGGCTTGGAAGGGTCCTGGAAGGTCATCACTGAGTGGGTTGGACTGGAAGGGTCCTGGAAGGTCATCGCTGAATGGATGGGATTGGAAAGGTCCTGGAAGGTCATTACTGAACAGATTTAATTAGAAGGGTCCTGTAAGGTCATTACTGAATGGATGGGGTTGGAAGGGTCCGGGAAGGTCATCACTGAACGGGTTTAATTAGAAGGGTCCTGGAAGGTCATCGCTGAATGGATGGGATTGGAAAGGTCCTGGAAGGTCATCACTGAGCGGGTTGGACTGGAAGGGTCCTGGAAGGTCATCACTGAGTGGGTTAGACTGGAAGGGTCCTGGAAGGTCATCACTGAACGGGTTTTATTGAAAAGGTCCTGGAAGGTCACCACTGAGCGGGTTGAGCTGAAAGGTCCTGGAACATCTCTGGGAGACGGACGGCGGCGCGCTGCTCCACGCGGGACCGCCCCTCCCCTCCGCCACGACGCCTCCCATTGGCGCGCTCCTACCGGAAGTCCCGCCCCCCGCGCATGCGCAGTGGGATCCGCGGCGCGCCGGAGCGATCGGGCGGTTCCGGGAGGAGCGGTGAGAGCGCAGGTGGGGGCGGGGCGGGGGCTTTGGGGGGGCTATGGGGTCGCTATGGGGTCTGTGGGGTGGATATGGGGTCTGTGGCTATGGGGTATGTGGGGTGGCTATGGGGCAGATATGGGGTCTGTGGGGTCGCTATGGGGTCTGTGGCTATGGGGTCTGTGGGTATGGGGTCTGTGGGGTGGCTATGGGGTCGCTATGGGGTCTGTGGCTATGGGGTCTGTGGGTATGGGGTCTGTGGGGTGGCTATGGGGCAGATATGGGGTCTGTGGCTATGGGGTCTGTGGGGTGGCTATGGGGCAGATATGGGGTCTGTGGGGTGGATATGGGGCAGATATGGGGTCTGCGGGGTGGGTATGGGGTCGCTATGGGGTCTGTGGGGTGGCTATGGGGTCTGTGGGATGGCTGTGGGGTCTGTGGGGTGGCTGTGGGGTCTATGGGTTCTATGGGTATGGGGTCTGTGGGGTGGCTATGGGGCAGATATGGGGTCTGTGGGGTGGCTATGGGGTCGCTGTGGGGTCTGTGGGGTGGCTATGGGGTCTGTGGGTATGGGGTCTGTGGGGTGGCTGTGGGGCAGATATGGGGTCTGTGGGTATGGGGTCTGTGGGGTGGCTGTGGGGCAGATATGGGGTCTGTGAGGTGAGTATGGGGCAGTTATGGGGTCTGTGAGGTGGGTATGGGGCAGATACGGGGTCTGTGGGGTGGACATGGGGAAGTTATGGGGTCTGTGGGGTGGCTATGGGGCAGATATGGGGTCTGTGGGGTGAGTATGGGGCAGTTATGGGGTCTGTGAGGTGGGTATGGGGCAGATATGGGGTCTGTAGGATGGCTCTGGGGTCTGTGGGTATGGGGTCTGTGGGGTGGCTATAGGGTCGCTATGGGGTCTGTGGCGTGGCTATGGGGTCTGTGGCTATGGGGCAGATACAGGGTCTGTGGGGTGGGCATGGGGCAGTTATGGGGTCTGTGAGGTGGACTTGGGGCAGATATGGGGTCTGTGGGTATGGGGTCTGTGGGGTGGCTATGGGACAGATATGGGGTCTGTGGGGTGAGTATGGGGCAGATATGGGGTCTGTGGGGTGAGTATGGGGCAGTTACGGGGTCTGTGGGGTGGCTATGGGGCAGATACGGGGTCTGTGGGGTGGCTATGGGGTCTGTGGGTATGGAGTCTGTGCGTATGGGGTATGTGGGGTGGCTGTGGGGTCTGTGGCTATGGGGTCTGTGGGGTGGCTATGGGGTGGCTATGGGGTCTGTGGGGGGGTTATAGGGTCACTATGGGGTCTGTGGGGTGGCTATGGGGTCTATGGGTATGGGGTCTCTGGGGTGGCTATGGGGTCTGTGGGGTGGCAATGGGGCAGATATGGGATTATGGGGCAGATATAGGGTCTATGGGTTTGTTATGGGGCTGTGGGGTGATAATGGGGCCTGTGGGGTGGTTATGGGGCAGATATGGGGTTATGGGGTGGATATAGGGTCTATGGGGTGGTTATGGGGCAGATACGGGGTCTATGGGGTGGATATAGGGTCTATGGGGTGGTTATGGGGCAGATACGGGGTCTATGGGGCGGTTCTGTGGTCTGTGGGGCGATGTGGGGCAGTTGGGGGGCTGATAAGGGGGCTGTGGGGTGGTTATGGGGCAGATACAGGGTCTATGGGGCAGATACGGGGTTATGGGGCAGGTACGGGGTCTGTGGGTTTGTTATGGGGCTGTGGGGTGATTATGGGGCCTGTGGGGTGGTTATGGGGCAGATATGGGGTTATGGGGTAGATATGGTGTCTATGGGGTGGTTACGGGGCAGATATGGGGTTATGGGGCAGATATAGGGTCTATGGGATGGTTTTGGGGCAGATACGGGGTTATGGGGTGGTTCTGCGGTCTATGGGGTGATATGGGGCGGTTGGTGGGGCTGATATGGGGCTGTGGGGTGGTTATGGGGCAGATGCGGGGTTTTGAGGCAGATATGGGGTTATGGGGCAGATATGGGGTCTATGGGATGGTTTTGGGGCAGATATGGGGTTATGGGGCGGTTCTGCGGTCTGTGGGGCGATGTGGGGCAGTTGGGGGGGCTGATATGGGGCTGGGGGGTGGTTATGGGGCAGGTACGGGGTTATGGGGTAGATATGGGGTCTATGGGGTAGTTATGGGGCAGATATGGGGTTATGGGTCAGATATGGTGTCTGTGGGGTGGTTATGGGGCAGATACGGGGTTATGGGGCGGTTCTGCAGTCTATGGGGCAATGTGGGGCTGTTGGGGGGGCTGATATGGGGCTGTGGGGTGGTTATGGGGCAGATATGGAGTTATGGGGCAGGTATGGGGTCTATGGGGTTGTTATGGGGCCTGTGGGGTGATTATGGAGCCTGTGGGGTGGTTATGGGGAAGATATGGGGTTATGGGGTAGATATGGTGTCTATGGGGTGGTTATGGGGCAGATATGGGGTTATGGGGCGGATATAGGGTCTATGGGATGGTTTTGGGGCAGATACGGGGTTATGGGGCGGTTCTGCGGTCTATGGGGTGATATGGGGCGGTTGGTGGGGCTGATATGGGGCTGTGGGGTGGTTATGGGGCAGATGCGGGGTTATGGGGCAGATATGGGGTTATGGGGTAAATATGGGGTCTATGGGATGGTTTTGGGGCAGATACGGGGTTATGGGGCGGTTCTGCAGTCTATGGGGCGATGTGGGGCAGTTGGTGGGGCTGATATGGGGCTGTGGGGTGGTTATGGGGCAGGTATGGGGTTATGGGGCAGATATAGGGTCTATGGGGTTGTTATGGGGCTGTGGGGTGATTATGGGGTCTATGGGGTGGTTGTGGGGAAGATATGGGGTAGATATGGGGTCTATGGGGTGGTTATGGGGCAGATACGGGGTTATGGGGCGGTTCTGCGGTCTGTGGGGTGATATGGGGCGGTTGGTGGGGCTGATATGGGGCTGTGGGGTGGTTATGGGGCAGGTATGGGGTTATGGGGCAGGTATGGGGTTATGGGGCAGATATGGGGTTATGGGGTAAATATGGGGTCTATGGGATGGTTTTGGGGCAGATACGGGGTTATGGGGCGGTTCTGCAGTCTATGGGGCGATGTGGGGCAGTTGGGGGGGCTGATATGGGGCTGTGGGGTGGTTATGGGTCAGGTACGGGGTTATGGGGCAGATATGGGGTTATGGGGTAGATATGGGGTCTATGGGATGGTTTTGGGGCAGATACGGGGTTATGGGGCGGTTCTGCGGTCTGTGGGGCGATGTGGGGCGGTTGGTGGGGCTGATATGGGGCTGTGGGGTGGTTATGGGGCTGGCGGGTGGTTATGGGGTAGATACGGGGTCTATGGGGTGGTTATGGGGCAGATATGGGATTATGGGGCAGGTACAGGGTCTGTGGGGTTGTTATGGGGCTGTGGGGTGATTATGGGGCCTGTGGGGTGGTTATGGGGAAGATATTGGGGCTGTGGGGTGGTTATGGGGCAGATATGGGGTTATGGGGTGGATATAGGGTCTATGGGGTGGTTATGGGGCAGATACGGGGTTATGGGGCGGTTCTGCGGTCTATGGGATGATATAGGGCGGTTGGGGGGGCTGATATGGGGCTGTGGGGTGGTTATGGGGCAGGTATGGGGTTATGGGGCAGATATGGGGTTATGGGGTAAATATGGGGTCTGTGGGATGGTTTTGGGGCAGATACGGGGTTATGGGGTTGTTCTGCGGTCTGTGGGGCGATGTGGGGCAGTTGGGGGGCTGATATGGGGCTGTGGGGTGGTTATGGGGCAGGTATGGGGTTATGGGGCAGGTATGGGGTTATGGGGCAGATATAGGGTCTATGGGGTTGTTATGGGGCTGTGGGGTGATTATGGGGTCTGTGGGGTGGTTGTGGGGAAGATATGGGGTAGATATGGGGTCTATGGGGTGGTTATGGGGCAGATACGGGGTTATGGGGTGGTTCTGCGGTCTGTGGGGCGATGCGGGGCGGTTGGGGGTCTGTGGGGTTTCTGTGGGTCTCCCTTATGGGGTCTTGAACTGTGCGCCCCGCAGTTGTGGGGCTGAGGCCCTCCCGGAGGTGCCGCTATGGGGCTGCTGTCCGACCCACAGTGCCGCCGTCTGCTCAGCCGCCTCCTGCAGCGCTTCAATGTGCCCCTATGGTGCGTCACGGCCCCATACGGCCCTATATGGCCCCATAGAGCCCCATAAGGCCCTGTGTGGCCCCATATGGCCCCATAGAGCCCCATATGGCCCCATATAGCCTCATATGGCCCCATTTGGCCTTATATAGCCCCATATAGTCCTATATGGCCCCATATAGCACCATACAGTCCCATACAGTCCCATATGGCTCCATATGGCCCCATATGGCCCCTTTTGTCCCCATATAGTCCTACATGGCCCCATATAGCCCCATACAGCCTCATACGGCCCCATTTAGCCCCATATAGTCCTATATGGCCGCATATAGCCCCATACAATCCCATATAGCCCCATACAGTCCTATATGGCTCCATACGGCCTCATACGGCCCCATATAGCCTCATATGGCCCCATTTGGCCCCATATAGTCCTATATGGCCCCATATAGCACCATACAGTCCCATATGGCCCCATATGGCCTCATTTGGCCCTATATAGTCCTATATGGCCTCATATAGCCCATATGGCCCCATAGAGCCCCATACGGCCCCATATAGCCTCATATGGCCCCATTTGGCCCCATACGGCCCCATTTGGCCCCATATGGCCTCATACGGCCCCATTTGGGCCCATATAGTCCTATATGGCCGCATATAGCCCCATACAGTCCCATATGGCTCCGTATGGCCCCATATAGCCCCATACAGTCCCATGCGGCCCCATATGGCCCCATACGGCCTCATATGGCCCCATATAGCCTCATATGGCCCCATTTGGCCCCATTTGGCCCCATATAGCCCCATACAGCCCCATATGAACCAATGTAGCCCCAATAAAGCCCCATAAGGCCCTATACGAACCTGTATAGCCCCATATGGCCCCATATAGCCCCATACAGTCCCATATGGCTCCGTACAGCCCAATATGGCCCCATATGGCTCCGTACAGCCTTATATGGCCCCATAGAGCCCCATACGGCCCTGTATGGCCCCATACGGCCCCATATGGCCTCATATGGCCCCATTTGGCCCCATATAGTCCTATATGGCCGCATATAGTCCCATACAGTCCCATATGGCTCCATATGGTCCTATATGGCCCCATATAGCCCCATATCTCCCCATACGACCCCATAAACCCCCATATGATTCCATATATCCCCATATGTACCGATACATCCTTATATGATCCCATATATCCCTGTATGTCCCCATATGTGCCTATATGACCCCATATATCCCTATATGACCCCATATGATCCCATATATCCCTATACGTCCCTATATGACCCTATAAACCCCCATATGACCCCATATGATCCCATATATCCTCATACGCCGGTATGTGGCCCCATATATCACTGTATGTCCCCATATGTCCCTATATGACGCCATATATCCCTATATGACCCCATACATCCCCATATATCCCTATACGTCCCCATATGACCCTATAAACCCCCATATGACCCCATATGATCCCATATATCCTCATACGCCGGTATGTGACCCCATATATCCCTGTATGTCCCCATACGTCCCTATATGACCCCATATATCCCTATATGACCCCATACATCCCCATATGTCCCCATACGTCCCCATATGACCCTATAAACCCCCATATGACCCCATATGATCCCATATATCCTCATACGCCGGTATGTGGCCCCATATATCCCTGTATGTCCCCATATGTCCCTATATGACCCCATATATCCCAGTATGTCCCCATACGTCCCTATATGACCCCATATATCCCTATATGACCCCATACATCCCCATATGTCCCCATACGTCCCCATATGACCCTATAAACCCCCATATGACCCCATATGATCCCATATATTCTCATATGCCGGTATGTGGCCCCATATATCCCTGTATGTCCCCATATGTCCCTATATGACCCCATATATCCCTATATGACCCCATATATCCCCATATATCCCTATATGTCCCTATATGACCCTATAAACCCCCATATGACCCCATATGATCCCATATATCCTCATACGCCGGTATGTGGCCCCATATATCCCTGTATGTCCCCATACGTCCCTATATGACCCCATATATCCCCATATATCCCTATATGTCCCTATATGACCCTATAAACCCCCCTATGACCCCATATGATCCCATATATCCTCATAGGCCGGTATGTGGCCCCATATATCCCTGTATGTCCCCATATGTCCCTATATGACCCCATATATCCCTATATGACTTCATATATCCCCATATATCCCTATATGTCCCTATATGACCCCATAAACCCCCATATGATCCTATATATCCCCATAGGTACCGATACATCCTTATATGATCCCATATATCCCTGTATGTCCCCATATGTGCCTATATGACCCCATATATCCCAGTATGTCCCCATATGTCCCTATATGACCCCATATATCCCTATATGACCCCATATATCCCCATATATCCCTATATGTCCCCATATGACCCTATAAACCCCCATATGACCCCATATGATCCCATATATTCTCATATGCCGGTATGTGGCCCCATATATCCCTGTATGTCCCCATACGTCCCTATATGACCCCATATATCCCTATATGACCCCATACATCCCCATATATCCCTATACGTCCCCATATGACCCTATAAACCCCCATATGACCCCATATGATCCCATATATCCTCATACGCCGGTATGTGGCCCCATATATCCCTGTATGTCCCCATACGTCCCTATATGACCCCATATATCCCTATATGACCCCATATGATCCCATATATCCCTATATGTCCCTATATTTCCCCATAAACCCCCGTATGACCCCATATGTCCCCATACGTCCCTATATGATCCCATATATCCCCATAGGTCCCTATGTGACCCCATATATCCCTATATGTCCCTATATGACCCCATAAACCCCCATATGTACCGATACATCCTTATATGATCCCACATATCCCTGTATGACCCCATATATCCCTATATGACCCCGTATATCCCCATATATCCCCATACGTCCCTATATGACCACATATATCCCCATTTATCCCTATATGTCCCTATATGACCCCATAAACCCCCATGTGACCCCATATATCCCCATATGTACCGATACATCCTTATATGATCCCATATATCCCTGTATGTCCCCATACTTCCCTATATGACCCCATAAATCCCCATATGTCCCCATACGTCCCTACATGACCCCATATATCCCTGTATGTTTCCATATGTGCCTATATGACCCCATATGTCTCCATATGTCCCTATATGACCTCATATGTCCCTATATGACCCCATATATCCCCATACGTCCCCATATGACCCCATAAACCCCCATATGATCCTATATATCCCCATATGTACCGATACACCTTTATATGATCCTATATATCCCTGTATGTCCCCATATGTTCCTATATGACCCCATATGTCCCCATACATCCCTATATGACCCCATATATCCCCATATGTCCTCATACGTCCCCATATGACCCTATAAACCCCCATATGACCCCATATGATCCCATATATCCTCATATGCCGGTATGTGGCCCCATATATCCCTGTATGTCCCCATACGTCCCTATATGACCCCATATATCTCTATATGACCCCATATATCCCCATATATCCCTATACATCCCCATATGACCCTATAAACCCCCATATGACCCCATATGATCCCATATATCCTCATATGCCAGTATGTGGCCCCATATATCCCTGTATGTCCCCATATGTCCCTATATGACCCCATATATCTCTATATGACCCCATATATCCCCATATATCCCTATACGTCCCCATATGACCCTATAAACCCCCATATGACCCCATATGATCCCATATATCCTCATAGGCCGGTATGTGACCCCATATATCCCCATATGTCCCCACATGACCCCATACACCCCCATACGTCCCCACCCCATAACCCTGCCCCACCCCACATCACCCCATAACTGCCCCTATACCCCATAACCCCACGCTACATCACCCCATAAGTGCCCCCAAAATACCCATCACCCCATAACTGACCCTATAGACCCCCATCACCCCATCCCCCCCCACCCCATAACTGCCCCTATAGACCCCCATACCCCCATCCCCCCCACCCCATAACTGCCCCTATAGACCCCCATCACCCCATCCCCCCCCACCCCATAACTGCCCCTATAGACCCCCATACCCCCATCCCCCCCACCCCATAACTGCCCCTATAGACCCCCATCACCCCATCCCCCCCCACCCCATAACTGCCCCTATAGACACTCATCACCCCATAACCCCCCATCCCCCCCCACCCCATAACTGCCCCTATAGACCCCCATCACCCCATCCCCCCCCACCCCATAACTGCCCCTATAGACCCCCATCACCCCATCCCCCCCACCCCATAACTGCCCGTATAGACCCCCATACCCCCATCACCCCATACCCTCCGTCACCCCATAACTGCCCCTATAGACCCCCAAACCCCCATCATCCCATAACCCCCCCATACCCCCCGTAACCCCATAACCGCCCCTATAGACCCCCATACCCCCATCACCCCATACCCCCCCACCCCATAACTGCCCCTATAGACCCCCATACCCCCATCAGCCCATAACGCCCCCCAGTACCCCCCACCCCATAACTGCCCCCATAGACCCCATACCCACCATAACCCCCCATACCCCCATCACCCCATAACCCCCCACCCCATAAGTGCCCCTATAGCCCCCCATACCCCCATCCCAACCCCCCCCCACCCCATGACTGCACCTATAGACCCCCATACCCCCATCACCCCATAACTGCCCCTATAGCCCCCATACCCCCATAACCCCCCATCCCCCCCACCCCATAACTGCCGCTATAGCCCCCCATACCCCCATCATCCCATAGCCCCCCACCCCATAACTTCCCCTATAGACCCCCATACCCCCAATCACCCCATAACCCCCTCCCCATAAGCGCCCCCATAACCCCCCATACCCCATCCCCCCCCACCCCATAAGTGCCCCTATAGCCCCCATACCCCCCATGACCCCATAACCCCCCATAACCCCCCATGACCCCATAACCCCCCATAACCCTTCATACCCCCATCACCCCATACCCCTTCCCTCCATAACTGCCCCTATAGTCCCCCATCCCCCCCATAACCCCCCATAACCCTCCCAGTACCCCCCCACCCCATAACTGATCCTATAGACCCCCATGCCCCCCATCACCCCATAACTGCCCCTATTGACCCCCATACCCCCATCACCCCATCCCCCCCCTCCCCATAAGTGCCCCTATAGCCCCCCATAACCCCCCATGAGCCCATAACTCCCCCATAGCCCCCCATGACCCCATAACCCCCCATATCCCCGCATTGCAGCGTGCTGTGCTACGTGATGGGGCTGTGTTGGTTCGCGGCGCTGCCCCCCCACCCCATAAGTGCCCCTATAGCCCCCCATAGCCCCCCATAACCCCATGACCCCATCACCCCATAACTGCCCCCATAGCCCCCCATGACCCCCCATATCCCCGCATTGCAGCGTGCTGTGCTACGTTATGGGGCTGTGTTGGTTCGCGGCGCTGCCCCCCATGACCCCATAACCCCCCATGTCCCTATAGCCCCCATGACCCCATAGCCCCCCATACCCCCATGACCCCATAACCCCCCCATACCCCCATCACCCCATCCCCCCCCACCCCATAACTGCCCCTATAGCCCCCCATGACCCCACCCCATAACTGCCCCTATATCCCCCCATGACCCCATATCCCCCCATGACCCCATAGCCCCCCATAGCCCCCCATAACAGACTGCCCCCCATTGCAGCGTGCTGTGCTACGTGTCGGGGCTGTGTTGGTTGGCGGCGCTGCCCCCCATGACCCCATAACCCCCCATGTCCCTATAGCCCCCATAGCCCCCCATGACCCCATAACTGCCCCCATAGCCCCCCATAGCCCCCCATAACAGACTGCCCCCCATTGCAGCGTGCTGTGCTACGTGTCGGGGCTGTGTTGGTTCGCGGCGCTGCCCCCCATGACCCCATAACCCCCCATACCCCCATGACCCCATGACCCCCCATAGCCCCCCATGACCCCATAGCCCCCCATAGCCCCCCATAGCCCCCCATAGCCCCCCATAACAGACTGCCCCCCATTGCAGCGTGCTGTGCTACGTGTCGGGGCTGTGTTGGTTGGCGGCGCTGCCCCCCATGACCCCATAACCCCCCATGACCCCATAGCCCCCCATAGCCCCCCATAACCCCCCATATCCCCCTATACCCCCATAACCCCCCATGACCCCATAGCCCCCCATAGCCCCCCATAGCCCCCCATAACAGACTGCCCCCCATTGCAGCGTGCTGTGCTACGTGTCGGGGCTGTGTTGGTTGGCGGCGCTGCCCCCCATGACCCCATAACCCCCCATGACCCCATAACCCCCCATGACCCCAAACCCCCCCCATGACCCCATAGCCCCCCATAGCCCCCCATAGCCCCCCATGACCCCCCATATCCCCGCATTGCAGCGTGCTGTGCTACGTGTCGGGGCTGTGTTGGTTCGCGGCGCTGCCCCCCATGACCCCATAACCCCCCATACCCCCATGACCCCATGACCCCCCATAGCCCCCCATGACCCCATAGCCCCCCATAGCCCCCCATAGCCCCCCATAGCCCCCCATAACAGACTGCCCCCCATTGCAGCGTGCTGTGCTACGTGTCGGGGCTGTGTTGGTTGGCGGAGCTGCCCCCCATGACCCCATAACCCCCCATGTCCCTATAGCCCCCATAGCCCCCCATAGCCCCCCATGACCCCATAACCCCCCATATCCCCCTATACCCCCATAACCCCCCATGACCCCATGACCCCATAACCCCCCATGACCCCATAACTGCCCCCATAGCCCCCCATAGCCCCCCATAGCCCCCCATAACCCCCCATAGCCCCCTATACCCCCATAACCCCCCATGACCCCATAACCCCCCTTTGACCGCATGACCCCCCATGACCCCATAACTGCCCCCATAACCCCCCATGTCCCCCCATCGCAGCGTGCTCTGCTACGTGTCGGGGCTGTGTTGGTTGGCGGCGCTGCCCCCCATGACCCCATAACCCCCCATGTCCCTATAGCCCCCATGACCCCATAACCCCCCATCACCCCATAACTGCCCCTATAGCCCCCCATGACCCCATAGCCCCCCATAGCCCCCCATAGCCCCCCATAACAGACTGCCCCCCATCGCAGCGTGCTGTGCTACGTGTCGGGGCTGTGTTGGTTGGCGGCGCTGCCGGCGCTGTCCCCGCGCAGCTCCATGTCGGAGAACGCGATGGGCTCCACGATGGTGGAGGAGCGCTTCCACTACGGGGCGCGCGCGGCCGCATACAGCGCCGAGTTCAGCGCGCAGCGCGACGCCGCCGGGTCCGTGCGGGGGGGGAATGGGGGGGGTTATGGGGTGGGGGGGGGGGGTTATATGGGGGGGGTTATATGGGGTGGGTGGGGGAGGTTATATGGGGTGGGTGGGGGGGGTTATATGGGGGAGAAATGGGGTGAGGGGGGTTATAGGGGGGGGGGTTGTGGGGGCGATGGGGGGGGTTTATGGGGTGGGGGGGGGTATATGGGGGGGGTGGGGGGGTTATGGGGGGGGTTATATGGGGTGAGGGGGGTATATGGGGGGGGTTATATGGAGGGGGTTATATGGGGGGGGGGGAAATGGGGGGGTATATGGGGTGGGTGGGGGGGGTTATGGGGGGGGTTATATGGGGTGGGGGGGGGTTATATGGGGGGGGTTGTATGGGGGGGGGTTTATATGGGGGATGGGAGGGTTATGGGGGGGGTTATATGGGGTGAGGGGGGTATATGGGGGGGTTATATGGAGGGGGTTATATGGGGGGGGGGGAAATGGGGGAGTATATGGGGTGGGTGGGGGGGGTTATGGGGGGGGTTATATGGGGTGGGGGGGGGTTATATGGGGGGGGTTGTATGGGGGGGGGTTAAGGGGGGGGGGGGGGGGATGGGGGGGGTTATATGGGGTGGGAGGGGAGAAATGGGGTGGGGGGGTGAGGGGGTGGGGGGGGTTATATGGGGGATGGGAGGGTTATGGGGGGAGTTATATGGGGTGGAGGGGGTTATGGGGTGGGGGGTTATATGGGGGGGGGGGCGATGGGGTGGGGGGGTTATGGGGTGGGGGGGGTATATGGGGGGGTTATGGGGTGGGCGGGGGGGTTATGGGGGGGGTTATATGGAGGGGGGTTAAGGGGTGGGGGGGGATGGGGGGGGGTTTATGGGGTGGGGGGGGGTTATATGGGGGGGGGGTTTGTGGGGGGGGGGGAAACGGGGTGGGTTATATGGGGTGGGGGGGGGTTATATGGGGGGGGTTATATGGAGGGGGGTTAAGGGGTGGGGGGGGAAATGGGGGGGTTATATGGGGTGGGGGGGGGAAATGGGGTGGGGGGGTTATGGGGGGGGTTATATGGGGTGAGGGGGGGTTATATGGGGGGGGTTATATGGGGGGGGGTTTCTGGGGTGGGGGGGGGTTATGGGGGGGGTTATATGGGGTGTGGGGGGGTTATATGGGGGGGGTTATATGGGGGGGGAGGGGGGAAATAGGGTGGGGGTGCGATGGGGTGGGGGGGGTATATGGGGGGGTGGGGGTATATGGGGGGGGGAAATGGGGTGGGGGGGGATTATATGGGGGATGGGGGGGTTATATGGGGTGGGGGGGGGAAAAGGGGGGGGTGGGGAGTTATGGGGGGGGTTATATGGGGTGGGGGGGGGTTATATGGGGGGGGTTATATGGGGGGGGGGGGAAATAGGGTGGGGGAGTTATGGGGTGGGGGGGGGAATGGGGGGTTATATGGGGTGGGAGGGGGTTATATGGGGGGGGTTATATGGGGGGGGGGTTTATGGGGTGGGGGGGGGGAAACGGGGTGGGTTATATGGGGTGTGGGGGGGAAATGGGGGGGGTTATATGGGGTGGGGAGGGGGGGGTATATGGGGGGGGTTATATGGGGTGGGGGGGGGAAATGGGGTGGGGGGGTTATGGGGGGGGTTATATGGGGTGGGGGGGGTATATGGGGGGGTTATATGGAGGGGGGGGTTTATGGGGTGGGGGGGGGAAATGGGGGGGGTTATATGGGGTGGGGATGGGGGGGTTATGGGGGGGGTTATATGGGGTGGGAGGGGGGAAATGGGGTGGGGGGGTTATGGGGGGGGTTATATGGGGTGGGGGGGTTTATAGGGTGGGGGGGTGATGGGGTGGGGGGGGTATATGGGGTGGGAGGGGGGAAATGGGGTGGGGGGGGTTATGGGGTGGGGGGGGTATATGGGTGGGGGGGCTATATGGGGGGGGGTTATGGGGTGGGGGGTTATATGGGGGAGGTTATATGGGGTGGGGGGGGTATATGGGGGGGTATATGGGGTGGGTGGGGGGGGATTATATGGGGGGGGTTATATGGGGGGGGGTTAAGGGGTGGGGGGGGAAATGGGGGGGTTATATGGGGTGGGGGGGGTATATGGGGGGTATATGGGGTGGGTGGGGGGGGATTATATGGGGGGGGTTATATGGGGTGGGGGGGAAATGGGGGGGGTTATGGGGTGGGGGGTTATATGGGGTGGGGGGGGGAAAAGGGGGGGGTGGGGAGTTATGGGGGGGTTATATGGGGTGGGGGGGGATTATATGGGGGATGGGGGGGTTATATGGGGTGGGAGGGGGGAAATGGGGTGGGGGGGTGATGGGGTGGGGGGGGTATATGGGGCAGGGGGGGTCATATGGGGTGGGGGGGGGTTATATGGGGTGGGAGGGGGG